>NC_068297.1:14696119-14816119 GCF_025860055.1 Xyrauchen texanus | reverse complement strand
TGACAAAGGAGAACTTGCGTCGCGGACGCGTAAAACTGATCACCAGTTCCAAGCACAGGTGTGTGAACAGTACCATCGCTTTCAGAGCGGGACTAATGGAAGGACTGAATATACAAGGTAGCGGTTACTGCACTGAGTCATCTGCATGCCACAGTTAAAACATTATTTTCTTGCACGCCTTGACATACAGAGTGTGTTCTGTTGTCTTAAAGGAATGGTTCACCCAAAAATAAAAATGATCTCATCATTTACTCACCCTCTTGCCAACCCAGATGTGTATGACTTACTCTCTTCTGCAGAAAACAGATAAAGATTTTTAGAGGAATATCTCAGCTCTATTAGTCCACACAATGCAAGTGAATGGTGGCCAAAACTTTGAAGACCCACAAAGCACATAAAGGCAGCATAAAAGTAACCCATACGACTCCAGTGGTTTAATCCATGTTTTTTGAAGCGATCCAATCGGTTTTGGGTGAGAACAGACCATAACGTTACTCCTTTTCCACTTTGTCATCTTGCCATTGCTGTATGTCGGTACTATCATGATTTCAAGCTCAATTACACTTCCTAGTGCTTGACGCATATGCAGAGCGCTAGGAAGTGTAATCGAGCCTGATATCATGATTGCTAAGTAGACTGCATATGTCAACATTTTGAGTAATAAGAGTCAAATCTTGGTTTGTTCTTACCCAAAACAGATTGGATCACTCTTTAAGACATGGATTCAACTATGGGAGTCATACAGATTACTTTCATGCTGCCTTTATGTGCTTTGTGGATCTTCAAAGTTTTGGTCACATTCACTTGCATTGTGTGGACTAATAGAGCTGAGATATTCCTCTAAAAATATTCGTCTGTGTTCTACAGAATCAAGGCAGTCATACACATCTGGTTTGGCAAGAGGGTGAGTCAATGATGAGATCATTTTTATTTTTGGGCAAACTATTTCTTTGCAGTACTGTTCACTCGAGTAATTACATACTGATGACACACCAATATAAAGTAACCTGTTTGCATGTGACAATTCAGTAAAGGCCATCATCAGTTTTATTTGATTTGTTTTTCAAGTTGAGTTGGAGCATGCTGTGAATGACACATTGATGCGTTACTTCGACCAGTGTGAGAGGTTTGTGAAAGAAGTGGAGAACAACAAAAGTGCCTTGGAGGAAGTGAAATACTTTAACGAAGGCCCTGAGATGAAAAGAACAATGGAGAAAATGGCTGATAGACTGGAGGTCCCTTACGCCAACATCACAGATGGTCAGTAACAGTTGTAATGTCATGATCATCACCCTGTTTCACTGTCAAAACACTCAAATTAAACCTAAGTGCAAGTAGCAATGAGCAGGGTCCAGGTTTGAAGACTCACAAAGCACATAAAGGCAGCATAAAAGTAACCCAAAAGTAAGCAAGTATGTTACTGAGCAGTATAGTAGTATGAAAATGCCTTTGAGACAAAAATCTATTGGTCAACTACAACTCATTATGTTTTGTGGAAAGAACAGAATTTCAGCAGACATGCTGCAAATTACATTCCCTCTTGAAGCTTCAACCTTGCAACAGCAAGCAGAAAACTTTGAGCATCAATTATTACATGTATTTCCTTTCTTATAGCATTTAATGCTGTTTGACCACGTCTCACAGGCAAATGAAATAAGCAAAATATTTGTAAATATTTTACCATTATAAAACCACAAAACTTGAGGAAAATCCAGTGTAAGTGCTTTCAAAAAATTATAAGCTTCACACTTCTGCCTTTAAACCCTACAAAAATGGACCCCATTCACTTCTATTGGAATTGCCTCAATTAAGAAAACTCGATTTTTGCTTTTTCTAAAGGAACACGTCGGGAAAAAAAAACATTTGTGGTTATCAACATTATGCCTCAGATGCTGTTGATTAAGATTGACTTGTATTGAACCCGAAATATTATTTGAAGAAGATTAACAATCCCTAAGAAAGGCAATACGATTCCAGCTCATTGGCTGCTTGGGCCCTAAATAAGTTTAAGTTAAAAAAAGTGCTGTGAAGTTGTCCACATTAGTTCTGATTGTTTTGGTGAAATAGACTGAAGCACAGAGTGTCCAGATGAAAATGTGTAGTAGAATTGCAGGGCTATTTTGCTGTAGGTGCTTATAGAGAACAGAAGATATAGAAGGCAATAAGAAACAAAACAGTAATGAAAACCATTGATCAGTTGATGAAACAAGCCTTTATTGAGTTTAGGGCTCTGGTCTGCTCATCTTATCTGCCGATGTCAGCAGTTGCATGTCAATGCACAAACAGAGATAGACAGATGAACACAGTGAAAGATTGAAAGGGGAAAATAGAGGGAAAGACTTACTTGTCAATGGTAGCTACTGTAGTTTTTATGTATGACATTAGAGGGCAGTGTTGATTATGTTTTCAGTCTGTGCACCAAGCACACTGGACGGAAGCACAGAAATATCTGTGATTACATTTACACCAGTTCTTTTCAAATATCCGGATACATTTAGCATTTTTACACAGAACTAATAGAAAGAAATAAACAATTTACTTACTTATTTGTTCAAAATATATTTACAAATGACACATGAAGAAACTAAATTCTGCAATACACACCTTACTATTTGTTTTACTTTATAGATTCAGTGGAGGCAGCATTCTACCTGTGTGCATATGAGTTTACTATCAAAGGGTTGAACTCACCCTGGTGCCAGTTGTTTGACAAGGTAGACGCAGAGGTATGGAAAGAGAGCAGAGTTCACGGCAACAGAGATTATCAACCGCAACATGATTTGCTTCTCTGTCACACTCCTATCATAAGAAGGAAATACACACTCTTATGTTTGCTCTTTGTTTACCATGTTTACTATATATAATGTAGTATTCATATAATTATATTTGGAATATTTCTTCTATCTGGTATGTAGCTGGAAGATAAAACAGCAAAAAATATAAAAGCTTTAACATAAAGTTCTGGTATTGGTTCTGTAATAGTATGCCATCTCCAGTCTTGTCTAAAGCAGAGCAAATGATAATGACCTCTGATTCAATTTTTGTATTTCATAACAAAAACCCATTCCATTCCATTTTATTTTTATTTTTTATTTTTTATTTATTATAATTTATCATTGTTGATTATTCTGGTGTTTTATTGTACTGGTTGGTATAGTTTTGAAGGTGACCTGTCTGTTTGAAGAGTTTATTCCAGATTGTGTCATGATGATTGTTCTGATTTTGAATCTGTGCCTAAAATGACCATTTTTAACACAAAAGTGGAAAAGTCTTAGTATTATACTATTATCTGAAGTATATTTCTTTAGAAAAATATTATAGTTAAATAAATGATACTTGAACAGAGCAAAAATGTTGATTAATTTCCAGAATTGTTGTAATTTTATCTAAACCATGATGGATTTTAAATTCTAAATATTGCTCTAATTATTTTTCACACCTGTGTGAGGTCATATACACTTGTAGGTGTTTGAAGGTGTAGTGTATGTAAGTGTATGTGTGTTCTATCTCCTAGGTGATGGAGTATTCTGGTGACCTGAAACAATATTGGAAACGAAGCTACGGTCATGAAATCAACAGCAAGTCCAGCTGCATCCTCTTCCATGATCTCTTCCATCGCCTTGATCGAGTTGTAGCCCAGATCAAGTAAGAGCAATTTCTCTTTTCTCAGTGGATAAAATAACGATTTTATGGATTTCTACTGTCAAGATTAAAATGATTTTGATTTGACAGTGAAAATATGTAAATTTAACAATTTCTACTTTACTCCTACGTCTTCGTTTAAATGGCATTTTTTATTGGTCCGTAAGTTAAAACCTTTTTCTCTGGCGTCACAATGGCCTTGAAGATTTATTCTCACAAAAGAGTCATTAATCGGTGAGCAGCTCCACTTTCTTTGAAAGAATAGAGGGGCTGGTACCTGCTTTCAGAGCAGTATCAGTTGTTATGGCTGTAATAAAGAGCAGTAAATGATTAACAGCAGCAGGTACAGACAGACAGATTCAAACATGTGGGAGAGGCTTATTTTCCTTAGCTATGAATGTCTTACTTGAACTGTGAAGATTACAACTTATTCACATCTGTTTCACCCCATGTTTTTATTTATTCTGTGAACTAAAATAAATACATTTTATTTATGAATTTTAAAATAAAATAAATTTACAATAGCAAAAATGAGAAATGAAGAGTTGGTTTCAAGTTTGTTTCTGTGTGTGAGAAAGACAAAGAGAGAGTGGTAGTGTGAGGGAGGCAAGGAAAGAGAGAAAAACGCCTTTGTCGAGCCAGGAACACCTCTAATTGAGAGCAATAGAGCATGCATAAGAAATACACTTTTGTTACATTTTACAGCCTAACTAGCGTCACTCCACAAATTCGCTCTCACACCCACAGCCCACTTTACATACAGTGGCCCTACAAGCCACATTTTGCAGAACACACAGCGTCAAAACAGGAACTGGAATTATTAAATCCCCTTGTGTAATAAAATCAGCTGTCCTACTATTCATTCTATCCCGCACCTGACTCTTGACCTTAGACCTGTTATACATCCTTTTCGATGTTTGAAAGTCAAACTCAAAGTTAAGTAATCTTGGGTGCGAGGTGCGTCATAAAATTAGATGGTTCAGTTAGTGTATCCATACAGGATATATTAGTGGACCAGAAAGCAGTTGATTTAAGTAACATAACTTGTTTGATTATAATTCACTTAGAAGGAAATAAATTCTTCTCTTTGAAATTGAACTGTTCCACATATCTTTGAAAATTCAAAATGTTTAACTAAATAGACAGTTCACCCAAAATAAAACTTCTGTCATCATTTACTCACCCTTGTGTTGTTCCAAATGAGTAGAACTTTATTTCTTCGGTCGAATGCGAAAGAAAGATATTTTGCAGATTTTCATTTTAAGTGAATGACAACTTATGTTTTGGTCTGTTCCTCACATAAATCTAGTGTATGGGATTATAGTGATATACCAATATTGTATTCGGCTATAGTGTATGAGTAAGGACTACTTTTATGGTAATTTTTGGTTCTTTGTCCTCTTTAGAGCTTGACAACCCATAGTCAATATGTGCATTCAGTCTATGGATAAAGAGCTGTGCAAACATTCTGCTAAATGCCTCCTTTTGTGTTTCACATAAAAAAGAATGTCACTCAAGTTTTGAACAACACAAGGGTGAGTACATTTTCAGTTTTGGATGAACTATTCCTTACAGTATCTTCTGTATTTAAATCCAACCAAAGAGGTATTGCACGTTTGTGGATGCCTCTGCGTTATCTGGCACTTTTATCAGTTTTTTCTGTCTTTCTATTTTTCTTCTTTTCTTTTTTATTTCAGGTCATGACTAAGCAAATCTTTAAGTAGCTGATAATAACAAAGGTTTTATTTAATTATTTTAATTATTATTCTTTCACTACACGCCTACAACAAGCGACGTATTTTATAGAGTTGATGGTCTGAGGAAATCATGGTGTGTTTCTTGTGGCCTCTGAGTGAACTCGACTCATTAAATATACACGTGATCATCCCGAGAACCAGGACGCCTGTTTTGTTTCTGTTTGTGCTGGTTCTGCTTAGCGGCTGGAGTTTGTTTTGTGGAGGAACATACATTCGGGACAGCTGTGGATGAATCTGCTTGTTCTTTGTGCTTATGCCTTCTATTGGCTGGAGTTTGTTTTACAAAGTATTTTATGTTATGTAATTTTGCCTCACAAAATTTGTATAGAAGCACCAGGCTTAAGCAATCCGATGGCAAAGCTGTCACGGGGGCTCTCGTAGGCATACATGGACTCTTTGAGTTTAGAGGGATGGACGCCGGTTGGCACTGTCGTGCGCAGGGTTAATGTTAATGTTTGTTTTGTTCGGGGGGAAGATCGAGGTTTTATTGTTGCATTAATGTTGAAATGTGGTCTTTATAATTTTGTTTATTTATTTATTAATTTTTTATATTACATAGAAATGTCGAATGTTAATATGAGTGGACTGTCTTTCTCCATGTGGAATGTGAATGGGTTAGGACACCCCATGAAAAGAAGGAAGGCTATTTCTTTTCTTAAACGTAAGAAATATTATATAGTGTTTCTTCAAGAAACACATCTTTCCCCTCAGGAAGCTGAAAAGTTTGGGAAGATATGCGGTGGATGTGTTTTCTTCAGTGCTGGCTCAAGTAAAAGCAGGGGAGTCATTATATTGATAAATAAACATATACAATTCAAATTTCTCAAACAAATTAATGATAAATTAGGAAGAGTCATTATTGTTTTAGCTGAAATTTCAGGGGCAAAGGTTGATTTTGGCTAATATTTTAATATAACATTGATGATCAGGCTTTTTTATAGATCTTGAAGTGATGATACAAACGGTTGACACCCCTCATGATATAATATTGGTAGGAGACTTTAATCTATTGATCATAGTGAGGCAAAAGTGTGTAAGCCCCCTAGGGCAACATTGACGCTTCACAGGATGTGTAAAATTTTGGCCTTACAGAAATTTGAACCCATTTGGTAGAGACTATAAATTTTTTTCATCAGTCCATAAGATTTATTCTAGAATATATTTCTTTTTTATATCTAAATACCTCATTTAATCTGTTGTTGATTGCTCAATTGGAAACATATTAGTCTCAGATCACGCCCTGGTGAGTTTAGAGGTGTTGCCACATATGGACAAAAAAAATAAATCATATAGTTGGTGCTTTAATGTATCCCTTTTGCAAAATCCTGAATTCCAACAAATGTTAAAGGCTGAAATCAATGTCTATATGGAGACCATCTGGTCCTCAGTATCCTCTGTGGGTGTGGCTTGGGAGGCACTTAAGGTGGTTCTTAGGGTCAGATCATATGTATCTGTATGCCTCATTCATCAAAAAATATAAATCAAAAGAACTTGTGGAGTTGGAAGGAAATATTAAAAGTGCATAGGCAGAGCCGAAGCGCCTAATGTTGTCTGATGGCCTCAGAGAACTGACCCGAAATACAGATATAATACTATTTTGTTGCAAAAGGTGGAGATTTGGTTTTTCATGGAAAGACAGTTATACTTTGAGTTGGGAGACAAAGTAGGGAAGCTTTTGGCTAGATATATAAAACAGAGTTTTTTTCTACCATTCCCTCAGTATAATCTGCTGGTGGTGAAATATTTACCTCAGCCATTGATATTAATAATGTTTTTAAAGAATTATCTTGATCTTTATAGTTCCATGTCTTCATCTACAGATGAAGATACTAGAAACTGTGTGGAACCATTGGAACTCCCTAAATTGACGACTGAGCAAAAAATTCTCTTGATTCTGAGATAAACTTGGAGGAACTTGACGAGGTAATTAAGGCCCAGCCCAATTGCAAGGCTCCGGGGCCAGATGGCTTTGCCGCTGAATAATTTAGATTCTTATGCTACAGAACTGGCTCCACTTTTGTTAGAAGATTATACAGAATAATTAAAGAATGGAAAGCTTCATAGATCAGGTGGGGTTTATTCACGGCAGTAGCTCTTCTGATAACAATAGGCATTTTATCAATATCATGTGGTCAGTGGCGAATAATCAGACTTCAGTCGCTGCCATCTCACTTGACGCTGAAAAGGTGTTTGATTTGGTAGAATGGGATTATCTTTTTAAGATTTTAGAAATATATGGGTTCGGAAATACTTTTATTGGATGGATCAATTTACTTTATAGACACCCGGTAGCGGCAGTACAAACAAATGGATTAATTTCTGATTATTTTACTCTGGCTAGGGGCATCCAGCAGGGTTACCCTCTTTCCTCACTATTGTTCTGTCTTGCCCTGGAACCGTTAGCAGCCACGATAAGAAAGGAAGATGATTTTATAGGGGTGATAGTGGGAGGCGTGGCACATTTGTTTATGTAGATGATATTTTATTATTCGTCTCCAACCCTACTAGATCTATGCCTTGCCTCCACAGAATTACCAATTCTGTATATGGTATACAGAGTTAATTGGTCTAAATCCGAAGCTTTGGCTCTGACAGTGTACTGTACAGTAATGGGGGCAGTGGTGGCTCAGTGGTTGAGGCTCAGGGTTACTGACCAGAAGGTCAGGGGTTCAAGCCCCAGCACCACCAAGATGCCACTGTTGGGCCCTTGAGCAAGGCCCTTAACTCCAGGTTGCTCCAGGGGGATTGTCCCTGTAATAAGTGCACTGTAAGTCGCTTTGGATAAAAGCGTCTGCCAAATGCATAAATGTAAATGTAAATGTAAATGTAATGGCTTTTCATCCGGACACCTTTCAATGGCCCAAACAGGGCATTAAGTATTTGGGTATTTTATTCCCAGCAAACAACACTTTAATAAAAAGGTTTTCGAGCAATGTGGGTAGATGGGCTTCATTACATTTATCTATGATTGGGAAGGTTAATGTTATTAAAATTAATTGTATTCCAAAATTTAACTACCTGCTATAGTCTCTCCTTGTAGATGTCCCCCTCTCTTATTTCAAGCAATTCTATAGCATAGCAAAGTCCTTCATTTGGAATAATAAGCATCCCAGGTTACATTTCAATAAGTTACATTGCCCGATTGACAAAGGTTGGCTAGGCCTACCCAAGATTTTGTTTTATTATTATGTGTTCGGTCGTTGACATTTGGCTAACTGGTCGCTTCCACCTGAGAGGGCCCCTCCCTGGTTTCGTATTGTATAAGAAGTCCTTGCCCCAATTTTGCCATTGCAAAGTATTTGGATCAAACTAACCGGAAAAGTTAAATCACACCCCGTTATTTCGCATTTGCACGTTGTTTGGACAAAAGTGTCCAGAGTGTTTAATTTGGACATTTATTTAAATGTTGCCTCAAGCATATGGCTGAACCCTAAATTACATATTAATAAGTCCCCTTTCTGTTGGTCAGAGTGGATTTGAAGGGGGGTTACTACACTTGTTGGCCTATATGAGAGTGGAGTGTTGAGATCTTTTGATAATTTGGTTCAACATTTTAAGATTCCAAGATCCCAGTTCTTTAAATTTTTGCCACTTCGTACTATTTTTGGGAGTAGTGTACTCCCCCCTAAAGTGGCAGATACTCTGGGAATGGTGATTACTGCTTTTAGAAAAAGGTCATGAGCATCAGAATATTACTTCCTGTTAATTCAGAGTCTGGGGGATGGAGCTTTATCTTCTCTCAAGAGATTATGGAAGAAAGATTTAAACTTTGTATTGGAGGAGGTAGTGTGGGCTACGATCCTAAAAAGTATCAGGTCTGCATCTAGAGCAGCAAAGGGTCGGTCTGATGCAATTGTATAGGCTTGGTCTTAAAGACTCACCCACCTGCTGGCAATGCCAGTCAGAAGACGTGGACACGACCCATGTTTTTTGGGGTTGTGTTAAGATTTAGGAATTATTGTGGGACCAGCTCTTTGTGTGTGACATACTGGACACTCAGTTTTCATTTAGCCCCAGACTATGTATTTTGGGTGATGGAGGGGTCCTGAAGGTGGGAGATAAATACATGAAAACAAATGGTCCTAACAATCGTGATGATTGGCAGACAGCTAATCCTTAGAGGATCAAAGTCAACTGATGCACCCTCATTTTGTGAGTGGTGCACAGAGTTGGGTAAAGTGGCAGCTTTTGAGGAGATGACTTCCAGATGGCTGGGGAACCTGGCAATTCATTGCAGAAATGGGGAAGTTATTTGTCTTATTTGGAATGGTCCTAGTGAGGGGCAGTGGAGGGAGACAAATAGTAATTTCTTTTAATAACTTTGCATAATCCATAATTTTGTGGTTAAATTTATTTTTGTCTGTGTTGGAATCAATAAAAAAAATATTAAAGTAAATGTTAAAGTAAAAGTGGCCCCTTTTAATTTACACTAAATGTCATTTATAAATTAAATTAAAATAATACAGAATTTATCATTTATAATAACCACTTATACTTACAATGGAAAAAGTGACTTAGATATTTTTTTTAATCTATTCTAGAGTAAATCTTATGAACAGATGCAAAAAAGGTATAGTCTCTCCCAGATGGATTCAGAAGTCTCCAAAGTCTGTAATACCAAGATTTTTACACATCATCTGTAATGTCCTTTAAAGCTCTTAAAAACTATAAATAAATATACTACAAACATATTGATCCCAAAGTAGAAATAGCTTATAATATTCATCCACAATCATGTTTTCAGTGTTGAAATGGCATACAATTGGGAAAAGCTGTTTAATGTGATGTTACTAGACAGTGGTTCAATTTGATCTAGATTGTACCATGTTGAGCAATTGATTCAAAGGTATAAACATTTTTGTTACATTTCTTCAACTCATACGGGAAAATATACACTAGAAATTACATTAAATCAGGTTTAACAATGAAAAACACATTAGATAAGGGTCTGTATGGTAGTTTACATGGTGCTTTTTTATATTTACAAAACATGTGACATAAGACAGCACTATACAAACTCTGTAACATTTTTTTTTTATACATATGTATATATATATATATATACACTCACCTAAAGGATTATTAGGAACACCTGTACAATTTCTCATTAATGCAATTATCTAATCAACCAATCACATGGCAGTTGCTTCAATGCATTTAGGGGTGTGGTCCTGGTCAAGACAATCTCCTGAACTCCAAACTGAATGTCAGAATGGGAAAGAAAGGTGATTTAAGCAACTTTGAGGGTGGCATGGTTGTTGGTGCCAGACGGTCCGGTCTGAGTATTTCACAATCTGCTCAGTTACTGGGATTTTCACGCACAACCATTTCTAGGGTTTACAAAGAATGGTGTGAAAAGGGGAAAACCATCCAGTATGCGGCAGTCCTGTGGGCGAAAATGCCTTGTTGATGCTAGAGGTCAGAGGAGAATGGGCCGACTGATTCAAGCTGATAGAAGAGCAACTTTGCCTGAAATAACCACTCGTTACAACCGAGGTATGCAGCAAAGCATTTGTGAATCCACAACACGCACAACCTTGAGGCGGATGGGCTACAACAGCAGAAGACCCCACCGGGTACCACTCATCTCCACTACAAATAGGAAAAAGAGGCTACAATTTGCAAGAGCTCACCAAAATTGGACAGTTGAAGACTGGAAAAATGTTGCCTGGTCTGATGAGTCTCGATTTCTGTTGAGACATTCAGATGGTAGAGTCAGAATTTGGCGTAAACAGAATGAGAACATGGATCCATCATGCCTTGTTACCACTGTGCAGGCTGCTGGTGGTGGTGTAATGGTGTGGGGGATGTTTTCTTGGCACACTTTAGGCCCCTTAGTGCCAATTGGGCATCGTTTAAATGCCACGGCCTACCTGAGCATTGTTTCTGACCATGTCCATCCCTTTATGGCCACCATGTACCCATCCTCTGATGGCTACTTCCAGCAGGATAATGCACCATGTCACAAAGCTTGAATCATTTCAAATTGGTTTCTTGAACATGACAATGAGTTCACTGTACTAAAATGGCCCCCACAGTCACCAGATCTCAACCCAATAGAGCATCTTTGGGATGTGGTGGAACGGGAGCTTCGTGCCCTGGATGTGCATCCCACAAATCTCCATCAACTGCAAGATGCTATCCTATCAATATGGGCCAACATTTCTAAAGAATGCTTTCAGCACCTTGTTGAATCAATGCCACGTAGAATTAAGGCAGTTCTGAAGGCGAAAGGGGGTCAAACACAGTATTAGTATGGTGTTCCTAATAATCCTTTAGGTGAGTGGATATGAAATATATATTATAAATATAATTCAAATAACTAAAATGTGTTCCTTTATTGTGGCAGACGACAGAAGCATTGATAAGGAAATACAAAAAGTAGCTTTAGAAGGTGATATATTGTTTATTTCCATATTATAGAACATAAAGTGAGCCTATCATTGGCCTACAGTCCACAACCATCCATTTTGCATTTTAATTTGACAATTTTTCAATGATACATGTATTATAGGCGTTTTTCCAAGGATGTGTCTATGTACTCATGGTGCTTTCAATGAAAGTGTTTGTTTGTTTAGCATTTATCATACCTGCTCAGATTTCCATTTGCTGTATCAAATGTATGTTTATGAGACGTGCTTTTGACCTACACATTTAAAAAGCCATGCAAAGGCCCATTCATGATACATATGTTTTTTGAATGATTAAACAGCAGGTAGGGCATATTGCAGGTTCTCTTCTGTAAGTGTTTAAGTGGTTCTTTCAGTCCCAGTACAAGGACTTTGTGTTCAGTTTTATTTAAATTTTTTCTAAAAGATCACCTTTGGTCATATTCAAAGGTTGTGGTGTACTCCTCTACTGTCATTGGTGGCAAACAGTAGAAAAATTGCATGCTGGGTTTGCAATCAGCAAGTCACACTTATGTACAGTATACTGCGATTTGTAATCTGTGTTTTGTAATAAAAGTGCAGGTGCACTCTAAGATCCCTCTGAAAAGGCAAAAATCTCAGCTTGAAAATCATGCATTCAAAACTATTTAGCAGAGATTAACTAGAGTATAAAATGTCTTTATTTTTAGTATCAAGATTGAGTAGTGATGGAATAATACATTCAAAGTACTTCCTCTCATGCTCTATTTCTCTCTGTTTTATTGTTTGTCTTCCCTCTTTGTCTCTCAGTTCGGATGGTGTAGTATCGGAGGTTGTAACGGTGCAGGTTGGCCATGCTGAGACGCTTATACCCCTCCTCACCCTGTTGGATCTGTTTAAGGATGACATCCCTCTCAACTCAACTAACTTTGCCACGCAACAGAACAGAATTTTCCGGAGTGGGCACATTGTGCCGTACGCTGCCAACCTCCTGGTTGTGCTGTATCAATGCCCGGATGGTATTAGAATGGGGGTGCGAATCAATGAGAAACCTTTGACCCTTCCTGGACTCAGTGATTCTGTTCCCTTGTATGAGGATGTGAAGAAGCACTATAGCGCTTTGTTGGGAGGTTGTGACCAAGAGACTGTGTGTAAAATAAAAAACTCATAGACATAGTATAGAACCACTTAACACACAGAGACCAATAGCTGGCATACATTTTTACGTCACCAGAACACTTTACAAACAGATTTGTTGAAGAAAAATACATTTAAATTTTTTTAAATCAGCTCAGTCGATTGTGATACTTTCATAAATGTCCACCACAATTTAATGCACCATGGCCATGTGTTAAAGAAAAGAGGAACAAATAACATTGCAGTTGAAATAACCACACTTTATTGGACTGATTATATGGACCAAGGAGTGATCGATAAGTCCAACCTTGTGCAGTTTAAGTAAAGGAAAGACATTGAGCTCTGACCTTCCAATTAATCAACCAATCACATTCCACATACAAAAACTTTCAGAGCTGCTATGTCACTTCATTAAAGTTTACAACACTATAGTCTTCACAATAAAAGAGATGATTGTTTCTTTTTAAAGAAAAAAATCTATCAATGCCACAGTTTTAAGTAATAAATCTGTGATTGTGCCATGTTTACAAAGTCTAAACTATTATACAGGTGAAACTCGAAAAATTAGAATATCGTGCAAAAGTTCATTAATTTCAATAATTCAACTTAAAAGGTGAAACTAATATATTATATAGACTCATTACAAGCAAAGTAAGATATTTCAAGTCTTTATTTGATATAATTTTTATGATTATGGCTTACAGCTTATGAAAACCCCAAATTCAGAATCTCAGAAAATTAGAATATTACATGAAATCAATAAAAAAAGGATTTTAAATACAGAAATGTCGGCCCTCTGAAAAGTATAATCATGCATATGTACTCAGTACTTGGTTTGGGCCCCTTTTGCATTAATTACTGCCTCAATGCGGCGTGGCATGGATGCTATCAGCCTGTGGCACTGCTGAGGTGTTATGGAAGACCAAGATGCTTCAATAGCAGCCTTCAGCTCTTCTTTGTTTGGTCTCATGTCTCTCATCTTTCTCTTGGCAATGCCCCATAGATTCTCTATGGGGTTCAGGTCAGGCGAGTTTGCTGGCCAATCAAGCACAGTAATACTATGGTCATTGAACCAGGTTTTGGTACTTTTGGCAGTGTGGGCAGGTGCCAAGTCCTGCTGGAAAATGAAGTCAGCATCTCCATAAAGCTTGTCTGCTGAAGGAAGCATGAAGTGCTCTAAAATGTCCCGGTAGACGGCTGCGTTGACTCTGGACTTAATAAAGCACAGTGGACCAACACCAGCCGATGACATGGCTCCCCAAACCAACACAGACTGTGGAAACTTCACACTGGACTTCAAGCATCTTGGATTGTGTGCCTCTCCATTCTTCCTCCAGACTCTGGGACCTTGGTTTCCAAATGAGATGCAAAATTTGCTCTCATCAGAAAAGAGGACTTTGGACCACTGAGCAACAGACCAGTTCTTTTTTTCTTTAGCCCAGGTAAGACGTTTGACATTTGAAGCCCATGTCCAGGACCCGTCTGTGTGTGGTGGCTCTTGATGCAGTAACTCCAGCCTCAGTCCACTCCTTGTGAAGCTCCCCACACATTTGAATGGCCTTTTCCTGACAATCCTCTCCAGGCTACGGTCATCCCTGCTGCTTGTGCACCTTTTTCTTCCACACTTTTCCCTTCCACTTAACTTTCTATTAATGTGCTTTGATACAGCACTTTGAGAACATCCAACTTCTTTTGCAATTACCTTTTGAGGCTTTCCCTCCTTGTGGAGGGTGTCAATGATGGTTTTCTGCACAACTGTCAGGTCAGCAGTCTTCCCCATGATTGTGAATTCAACTGAACCAGACTGAGAGACCATTTAAAGGCTCAGGAACCCTTTGCAGGTGTTTAGCTGATTAGAGTGTGACACTTTGAGCCTACAATACTGAACCTTTTCACAATATTCTAATTTTCTGAGATTCTGAATTTGGGGTTTTCATAAGCTGTAAGCCATAATCATCAAAATTATATCAAATAAAGGCTGGAAATATCTTACTTTGCTTGTAATGAGTCTATATAATATATTAGTTTCACCTTTTAAGTTGAATTACTGAAATTAATGAACTTTTGCACGATATTCTAATTTTTCGAGTTTCACCTGTAAATGGCTGGTACTGGCAGAGATCGCATTTTTTTAGAGAACTATTTCTATTTATACTACATTTTACAGACCAAAGAATTCACCTTTAAATGGGTCATGACAGGAATACATTTTTCATTTTACTATAAAAACATACTGTAAATTTCAGAACTCAAAACGTCCTCCTCACTGTGAAAAGAGAATTTGTTGAAATCAATCTGACAAAACAACTCATTCTCTACTTCCTCAACATTGTGATGTCACACTGTGGTAGAAACACATCAAAGTCTTAAAGTAAAAGCAGCACCTAAACTGAGTGTTTCTGACAGAGAGTCAGAATAAGGGTGGAAAATGATCAGGTTTTACAAATATATGTTTTTTGTGCAAAACAAATAAATAAACTTTACTAATATTATACAGTACATGACCCTCAAGGAACATGTCATGACCCCTTTTATTAGACTTGTGTACAGTAAAGCAGACTTTGACCTGTGTCTTATGCATGTTTGATTTTATTTGAAGAAGCTGATTGCATTTATACAAACATTTCCTTTTTGGCAGATTTAATATGCATGCAAAATGTTTAATATTAATAAAATTAGGGATGCTTGTTATAAAAAGCAAATGTATATGAAGAGTTTTTGATCCAAATATCACAACATATATTTTGTTGTTTCCAAAGTTTAAGGTTTTATTTTTAATTAAATCGAATGAAGTGCTGATCCTGTGATTTGGGAGATGTTGGACTCAACATTTGTTCATTAGTTTTTCCAGCATTGTGATGACTGTCCATTTCTCTTTGATTTCATAAAGTCCTCAAATGATCAAAAGATACCAAAGAAAAATTGCAGATCCTATTGGAAGTTTTTGTCACACAGGATCAGACTTTTGATGCTCTATCATAAGGAGTTTTAGGTGTTGTTTCACCGAGGATACATTTGAGGTGTCAACTTGTTACAGTGTCTCTGTATATGAATTAAAATGTCGACTATAAACGGAGCATTCAGAGCAACCTTGTGTCAGTTGAAAGTGCCTTGATGTTAAATGAACTGGTGAAGGTTATAATCTCTCGTCTACACAACCCATGCCCAAGATTCAATTTGCATAAATGTAGAACATCCTTCTCTCCGCCTTCTGTCCCCCAGTGCACTTGATCCCTCCTCCTTGCATCAGTACCGGTACACTGCTCTCCATTCAACCGTATGCAGATCGTGAGTCCCGGGAGGTGGGACGAGGGCAGGGCTGCTGGAATGAGACGTGTCTCGGAACGCACTAAAAACGGTAATTTTTCCACGTCTCTCCTCACTCTACCTTTAGAAGCTTCACCTGCACTTTCAGTCCGCCTCGGAGCGCACTCCACCCGAGCGACATGCCTGGAAACACAACTCAAAACTCGGTGAGATTAGAAAAATCAAACGTAGCTGGCAAAACACTCTTGTGTAGTGCTTTGACTTGACTATCTTCTGTTGTTGGCATTACACAGATACTCTATGTGTTGAGTAGGAATTGCCTAGGATGCATGAATATGTTTTTTTTGTTTTTTTTCAGTATCTGCAAACTTTTTTTTTTCGTTTTTTTTTTTTCATTTGGTTACTGTTATATAACTTGCATGCAATCTGTGGGAGTGAACGCAGGACTGGACAAACTGACCATTAAAATAATCTAGTAGAATTTAAAATGGTATTTAATATATATATATATTACATAAAGGATTCATTTAATAAATTATAAAAAAATAAATTATAAAATGTATAATATATACAATATAATGATATATATATTATAATATACATGTACATTTACGCATTTGGCAGACACTTTTATCCAAAGCGACTTACAGAGCCCTTATTACAGGGACAATCCCACCGGGGCAACCTGGAGTTAAGTACCTTGCTCAAGGACACAATGGTGGTGGCTGTGGGGATCGAACCAGCGACCTTCTGATTACCAGTTATCCACTTAGCCTACTACGCCACCACCACTAAATATATACAGTAAATACATAACACACACATGCACATATATATATATATATATATATATATATATATATATATATATATATATATATATATATATATATATATATATACACTGTAAAATCGAATTAGTTGATCTTACTTATTTTTTTAAGATTTTCAAGGTGTTGAAGTGATGGCTGCTGGAAATGGGGCCTGTTTAGGTTTGATAAAAAATTACTTTTTCAAATAATGATGTTTTTTACATCAGTAATGTCCCGATTATACTTTGTGATCAGTTGAATGCCACTTTGGTGAATTAAAGTTCCACTTTCCTTCCGAAACAGCAATATTTGTACATTATTCCAAAGTTTTGGCTGCCAGTGTATATATTTGAGTTATGATTCCAAAATGTGACATTTCAAGTACTGTTTAATTAGGAGGAATTGCTTTCATTAATGACAACTTTAGGGTTTAGATAGTAAAGGTAAATTGATTAAAACTAGTCAGAACAAGTTAGTTGTAAAAACGTAAGTTGAGTATATTTATTTTGTACAATTTGAGATTACTTACTATTAGTATTTGCAGTGTATATAATAGAAACAAAATTAAATACATTTTTAAAAATACAAGAAGTTCAAGAACAAAGAGACAAGTAGAAATTTGGGGATATAATAAATACATAATTACCTGCATTTATTCATATGAAATAGTGGCCGTGAGGTGCTTCATGTTTGTAAAACTCTACTCTCAAGAGTTCATGTCAGTTCACCAAGGCCATGGATCAGAGTTTGGTTGTTTGTGAGGGGCACTGCCCATGAGAAAATAAACCATAATTACTGGTTGTTTTGGAGATTTCTTGCTCATAGACCAGATCGCTTTAAACTGAGTCTATAGGATTCATGTTTAACTTTGTATAAAACTATATCAAAAAGTGAATTGAAACAAAAGGGAGAAGGTAAATCATGGTTGTTAACAGATATAGCTTCAATGTGTTTTAAAAATGTAATATTTTGGATATCAATTTTAATGACAGTTGAAACAATACATCAATACTTTGGCTGCGCTAAAACACTGATTTCAGTTATAAGTGTATCTGGAATCATTTCTGTTGCAAGATCCTAAAATGGCTGCCTTTCCCTGTCATTTTTTATGTTCTCAAAAGGAGGACAAAGAAGTCCTTCTTTATAAAATGCACATGCCTTTCATCTGATAGATAGCAGGACATCAGGTGTAATATTAAGATGTTTAAACATTGTAAGGACAAACCCACCAAGACATTACAAGATTTCTTTATTCACCTCTGTTGACACCTGCGGCAAGAAAGACATGCGAAAGTCTGTCCTTGAAGGACCATGTGCTTATGTCAGAATTGAATCAGGTGACTTTGTGTCAGCTATTCATATATTCAAGTTTTCAATGGTATCTGTTATTTCAACAGACTTCATTCATAAAAACCTACTGGCACTATAAGGCTGGCTTAACTGAGAAAAAAAGAAGAGTAATAAAAGACTGAGTGTGTTTGAGAGAGGTGGTCTGTAATAGATTCAGTGGAAGCCAGCAGGGTTTATAATGAATGAGTCTATTTGTTATTTCAATCACTCCACAAACAAATCTGAGATGGGTATGAAGAAGAGCTGTGTGTACATTTGTGTGCATAGATAAATGACATCATTGACAGAGCGGAGACCTGCTTAATACTCCTGTAGTTGTAAAGACATGACTTATTTCTTTTCGATGTGTAACAGTCACTGGAAATGTAAGTTTTGATCTTGTTTAAGGGTGTGTGTCCTGTCTGAAGTTGATGCAGAGACATTCCTAATGAATATAATGGTCTGTTTATAAACCAGCGTTGGCTTTCCTGCAGCTCAACCCGCACAAACCCAGTATTTTTCCACCTCAGTTCTAAGTATGAGTAGCTCTGCAGGGAACTCAGGGAGAGAGAGAGAGAGAGAGAGAGAGAGAGAGAGAGAGAGAGAGAGAGAGAGAGAGAGAGAGATTGAGATTCAAAAACTCTTTATTTTTCAAAACAGAGTTCTCTACAAAAGAACATGATTTAACTCAAAACTTTCCCAAAGCACAAAACATTCTCCACAACAGAACATAAAACATTTTTAAGACACCAAATGTTTATGAACTCCTCTACATTATTTGTGGAACTGTAGAAATCAAAATAAACTTTCAATCTAGCTTTCACCATTCTAACAAAAACAGTGTTTATGTCAAAATAGGACTCTTCGATCTTATTCCTTCTACTTAGGTAGATAGCCATTTTTGCTTGACCAAATACAAAGTTAAGCAATTGACATTTCAATCTCCTTTTCTGACTGTAACTGAAACCAAGAATAAATAGATGCTTTGAAAAATGCTCTCCAAACATCATGAACATTTGTTGCAACAACTGAAAAAAAGAGCACAGTCTGCTACAATCCAAAAAGCAGTGATAAACTGTTTCCCACTGTAAACAAAAAGGGCATTCTTCACTTACAATAGGATTGATGATGGAAATGAAAGCATTGACAGCCACACTACCGTGGAGAATTCTCCACTGTAGGTCCCCTGCCCTTTTGGTCAACGGTGGTTTGTAAATCACTCTCCATACTGGTCTGACCTCATTGTCAAGCCCCAGATGAGCTCTCCAAGGAGTGTCAGCCCGACCACTTAGTTTATCTTTATTCACAATTTTTACAAACATTTTATACATCGTTTTTCCTCCCATGTCATCAAATTCATTTGTGGGAGTCTCTCTGGACTCTAACAGTTGACCAGTGCAGTCTTTAAAATCAGGAAAAAGAGTCAATGCTGGAAAAGAATCATCAACAACTGGTTGACATTGTCCATTACAGTAGTCTTTTATCAAGGATAATTCAGTCTTTGTGAGTTCATGCTTCCAATTGCTGACCATTTGATCTATGACCCTTATCGATCTGACTCCAACATGAGAGGCTAGACCTGCAGTGTCGATCAAATTTGGTCCACACAGATCAACCACATGTCTCAGTGTAACAGTCCCAGCCGCACAGAACAACTGCATAACGAAGGGCCCTGTTATGTGTTCCACGTTGAAACGAATGCCATTCACCACTGGCTCCTTCAACAGCCATGACAGGGACTCGCAGCTTGCCACTCTCTTTTTATGGAACATCCCCCACACAGTGAACAGTCCATGGTAAAACTTTGGAAGGTTACACAGTTTTTTAGCACTCAGGTCCATTAAAAACAAAGTCTCAGCAAGACCCAAAGTCCCACCTCGGATCAATATAGTTCTGGCTAAGGGTCTCCAGACAAGGTTTGCAGGCCCAACAAGAAGCCTCTGGATGAACTGGAGTCGGAACGCAGCGCCCCTACTGGCGAGATGAATGAGTCCCTGCCCTCCTTCCTCCTTTGGCAAAAACAGTACACTCTGTGGGACCCAGTGCAGCCGATCCCAGAAGAAGTCCACCAACACTGCCTGTATCTTAGCCAGCAGTTGTGCAGGAGGGTCTACACATGATAGTCGGTGCCACAGCATTGATGACACTAAATTGTTAATCACAAGTGTTCGACCCCTAAAAGACATGTGTGGCAAGATCCATTTCCATTTCTTGAGACGTCCTTCAACTTTTTCTAAAACATTGTCCCAATTTTTACACAGAAAAGTATAATCTCCAAGATAAACACCAAGATATTTAAAACCACCCTTGTTCCAAATTAACCCGGAAGTTTTCTGCTTAACTCGTTACTGATTGTCACAGCTTCACTTTTTCCCCAGTTAATTCTGGCAGATGACAAAACGCCAAAACCATTAATATTTTCTACAAGGGTGTCTATATCTTCCTGTTTTTTAACAATGACAACAACATCATTGGCATAAGCAGATAATTTAAAAATGGTTTCACATCCAGGAAGGTTTACACCGACAAGAGATTTTCTTAATTTGTGCAAAAGAGGCTCTATGGCCAAGGAGTACAGCATGCCAGATAATGAACATCCCTGTCTGACCCCCCTATGAACTTTAAAAGGAGCACTTAAACCACCGTTGATCTTTAAAATACTCTCACTATACAAGACTCGAATCATGTTTACTAGGCCAGAGCTGAACCCAAACGCATCTAACGTTTGCCACAAATACTAGTGTTCGACTCTGTCAAATGCCTTTTCTTGGTCAATTGAAATCAGACAAATTTCGCAACTCAATGAATCGGAGAGGTCTAAAACATCACGAATTAAAATAATATTATCAGATATCAACCTATTGGGTATACAATAAGTCTGGTCAACATGAATGACATACTCCATAACGTTTTTCAATCTCATTGCCAACACCTTTGACAAAAGTTTGTAATCCGTGCAGAGCAGAGCAACCGGCCTCCAGTTCTTTATCTCTTGTAAATCCCCTTTTTTGGGGAGAAGAGTGATGATTGCTCTCCTGCAACTCAAAGGTAAATGTCCTTTTCTTAAACTGTCTCTGAGAACAAGCAACAAGTCTTTGCCAATCACAGGCCAGAAAGCTTTAAAAAATCCACAGGAAGTCCATCAATACCTGGAGATTTACCGCTTTCTAGACTCTGCAACGCAGAATATAGTTCATCAGCAGAGATTGGAGCATCCAACTCCATGTTAGCCTCCTCAGAAACCTTGGGTAAGCCCTCATGGAAAGACTGCGCCACCTCTGATCTCTCTTGGAACTCACTCTTGAAAAGATTCTCGTAAAAATCAACTGCAGATTTACGAATGTCCACAGACTCTTGCAGCAATTGTCCAATGCTGGACCGCAGAGAGTGCATAAGCCTCCTTTGTCCATTTTTTCGTTCAAGGCCGAAAAAAAAATGAGAAGGTGCATCCATTTTGGCAATATTTTGATAACGTGAGCGAACCAGAGCACCTTGAGCAGAGAAACCCAACAGGTTAGATAGAGCTGACTTTTTCTTTTTAAGAATTTTAAAATGTTCTCCTTCTCTTGTTGAGTCTGCCAAACTTTGCAGCTTCTCTATTTCACTCTCCAAAGTTTTCATAGATCTAGTCATGTCCTTTGTGACATTGAGAGTATACTGTAGGCACAGCTGTTTTATATTGACCTTCCCTATGTCCCACCACTGTTGTAATGAATTGTACTCAGATTTTTCTTTTGTGAAACCACTCCAGAAATACTTAAAAGCATCTTTAAAAGTGTTATCAGAAAGCAAGGATACATTAAAATGCCAATAGGCACTTCTACATTTCACATCCTTAACAAGGATAGCAACTTGTACGAGGCAATGATCTGAAATACCAGTTGGGTGTATTGAACAACCTTTAAGAACATTGCTCTGATGTTTGAAACAGTAAACTCTATCAAGCCTAGCCAAAGACAAAGAATTATCTTTAACAGAAGTCCAAGTATACTGACGCTGAGTGGTATGAAAAAAACCTCCAAACATCACATAAATCATTCATCTCAATTACTTTTACAAGACAATTCTTACTGGCTCCATGTGGTTCTGGGTGGTTTCTGTCTAGAGCTGCATTCTCAGTGCAGTTAAAATCCCCACCCAGGAACATGTATCCATCAGTGTCACAGTTGCTTATTACATCGTTTAGAATGTTTAAAAGACCACCCTTTCTGGGCCTACAGTAGGAGCATAAACATTGATGAAAGTCATTTTTACACTTTCAAAAACAGCTTGTATTTTTAACAAGCGACCTGCAATGATTTCCTCAGTAACACAAGAGATGGGTAAAAAATCTCTAGAAAACAAAATACCCACTCCACCACTGTTGCTACACTTATGACTGAGAAAAACTTCCCCATCCCAATCTTTCTTCCACGTGATTTCATTTTCAGCTGTGCTAAGTGTTTCTTGTAAAAAAATTACATTTAGTTTTTTAACTCTAAACAAACTGATGAGAGAAACTATCTTCACATCCTCTCTAGCACCATTAACGTTTAAAGAACCCAACTTTATGTCACACATAGTAAAAGTTAAGTTGCATTTAAACAGAACAGAGAGGTTAACACAAACAAAGAAAAAGACAAACAAAAGACACTTAACCATCATTAACTAATTGTGCTCTCGCTTTAAACATGAAAAATTTCTTGATCTGTAAAGGTCAGTTGGCCAGGGTTTTCTGTATTTTTCATGAACAATCTGACTGAATCAATGAACAACTTTAAGTCTGGGAAAAACTCATCAATTTTAACCAATCTCAACCCTTTAGTTCTTTGTAAAAAGGACTGAATTTTTGTGAAAGAGTAAGCAATCTCCACATCCATCTGTGTGTCTCCATTAACATCACTTTCAGACTTTTGCGTGTTCATCAACCCATCATCTGACTGAGAAGAACAGCTCATAGGATTCGTTTTTGATACTTTTGCATTTTGTTCAGTGATTGATTTAATTTCTGGATTTTTCCTCTTTGTTGACAGTTTGGAAATTTCAGCATCCAAAAAAACATCTTCCTCATTAAACAACACTGACTCAGCTACTCTAGTCGCGGTTTGACCAACATTTAAAACCTCGTTTAAACCATCTTGTGCGTTTTGTTCACTCGTTACATTTTCTGTCTGCTCATTCTCCTTATCGCTATCATCTCG
Source organism: Xyrauchen texanus (assembly GCF_025860055.1). NCBI lineage: Eukaryota > Metazoa > Chordata > Actinopteri > Cypriniformes > Catostomidae > Xyrauchen > Xyrauchen texanus. The sequence goes on along the minus strand of NC_068297.1, from coordinate 14,792,627 downwards.
GTTTTCTTCCTGCACGGTTCTCTGCGGTTCGCCAGGTAAAGAAACTCCGCTTCGTTAACTGCACGCGTCTCCCCTGCTCTCTCAGGGCAAGAGCGAATCACATGCCCAACAGTCCCACACCCAAAGCATTTCATCGTCTCTGATGTTACATGCAAAGCGTAGTCAAAGTCATCAACTTAAACACTAGATTTAGCTCTTCATTTCTCTTTTTAAGAATCATGTGTACATGTCTCCTAAAAGACACAACGTGTTTGAGATGAGGAGACTTGCAGCTGATAGGAATCATCTTTATCGGAGTCACTAGTTTTCCATGTCTGCCTAGCTCTTTTTCTAAAAGCTCATTTTTCATAAACGGGGGTATATTCGAAATAATGACTTTTTTGGCAGGGTTTACAAGAGACAGAACTGGTGTGTATGTGTCCTGAATCACAACTCCACTTTCAAGCAACTGATTTACTTTGTCCACACTGTCTAAAAAAATCACAACGGCACTATTCATCCTAGAAGCCGATTTTATACTGTCATAACCGACAGTCTCACCCACCGCTAGACTACAATCCTCAACCGAACACCCGTTAGGGCGGAGAAAATTTAATAGCGTGTCGTGCGCGTGAGTTTGTGCAAACTAGTGTGTTCACCTGCTGCAGCCATGCTGACAGCCACGCCGGCCGCCGCCGCCTCCACCAAACACACACCAATGAACCCCAATGAACACTGTTCCTCTAAACAACTCCTCAAAGCATCAACAGAGAAACAAAAGTTTTGAAAGAAAGTAGAGAACTCACATTCAGCACGCTCTCAGCAGCACTCACCGCACTCACTCCCAACACGCACTCGCAGAGTGAGACACTCACTCCCAACACGCACTCGCAGAGTGAGACAGAGACAGAGAGACAGAGAGAGAGAGAGAGAGAGAGAGAGAGAGAGAACCGCATTGTATTAAAGACTTTCAATCCAAGACTATTGGATGTGTGGACACACACACCCACACACATTGATATGTTAAGTGCTAGGTACTTAATATTTCAACTCCTTTGTATGTTTTCTACAGCAACAGTTATGTACATGCTATGGAATTTCCAAATAGGCAAAGAGAAATAAAGCAACATGAAAAAGAAATTGTTCATAATGTTTTCATTTCCGTTTCTTGTTTTCAATCTCTAGAATCTAGATATACATTTAAAAAAAAGGTGTTCTTGCCTTAAAGGGATATTCATACCACACACATATAATTATATCATTTAAATAATGAAAATACAGGGGGGCCTGGGTAGCTCAGCGAGTATTGATGCTGACTACAACCCCAGGAGTCGTGAGTTTGAATCCAGGGTGTGCTGAAATATATACAGCTCTGTAAACAATTAAGAGGCCACTGCAAAATGATAATTTTCTCTGGATTTACTATTTAAAGGTATGTGTTTGAGTCAAATTAACAATTTTGTTTTATTCTGTTCTGACAACATTTCTCCCAAATTCCAAATAAAAATATTGTCATTTAGAGCATTTATTTGCAGAAAATGAAAACTGGTCAAAATAACAAAAACGATGTTCCATGCGACACAGCCAGGTCAATCAAGGTGTGGATGGAGGACCACAGGTTTAAGACCCTGTCAGGGCCAGCCCAATCTCCAGATCAGAACCCCATTGAAAACCTCTGGAATGTGATCAAGAGGAAGATGGATGCCACAAGCATGAGTATTTGTGCCAGGAATGGCATAATGTTACCCAGCAGCAATGTGAAAGACTGGTAGAGAGCATACCAAAGACGCATGAAACCTGTGATTGAAGATCAGGGTTATTCCACCAAATATTGATTTCTGAACTCTTCACAAGTTAAAACATTAGTATTGTGTTGTTTAAAAAATTATATATGAACTTGTTTTCTTTGCATTATTCGAGGTCTGAAAACACTGCATCGTTTTTGTTATTTTGACCAGTTGTGATTTTCTGCAAATAAATGCTCTAAATGAAAATATTTGTTATTTCGAATTTGGGAGTAATTTTGTCAGTACTTTATAGAATAAAACTAAAATGTTTTTATTCAAACACATAAACAGTAAATACAGAGAAACTGATCATTTTGCAGTGGTCTCTTAATTCTTTTCCATTGCTGTATACGTATATGTTGAAAGAAATCTAAACATGACTGTCTTAGCTACACAGCACCACATAGATTTCCACCACATAAATATCTCCTCAGATGTCTGCAGGCTTGCTCCTCAAATAAAGAAAGCAGATAGACTAACTTTACTAACTTTATTGGACACACGCCTCTCTTTTCTCATCTTTTTAAAAATGATCAACTATGTGGGTAGGAAATAAATAACATTAATCTAATTGGAATAGAAATGTTTAATTTTTTTATTATTGAAAAAAATAACAAAATACTGTATGTGATATGATATATTATCATAATATATTATTATATCAGGGTTTGATTTAAACTTCTGTATGTATGCATGTGTGTTTGTAGGATTTACAAAGGTCCACTAATGTAGTATATCAGGCCCACCATGTTAGCCGCAGTAAAAGAGGGCAGGTCGTGGGCACCAGAGGAGGTTTCAGAGGGTGTACAGTCTGGCTCACAGGTAATAAACACACACACACACACACACACACACACATGTTGTGTTTCCATGTTTTATGGGGACTTTCCATAGACATAATGGTTTTTATACTGTACAAACTTTATATTCTATCCCCTAAACCTAACCCTACCCCTAAACCTAACCCTCACAGAAAACTTTCTGCATTTTTACATTTTCAAAAAACATAATTTAGTATGATTTATAAGCTGTTTTCCTCATGGGGACCGACAAAATGTCCCCACAAGGTCAAACATTTCGGGTTTTACTATCCTTATGGGAACATTTGGTCCCCACAAAGTGATAAATACACGCTCACACATACACACACACACACACACACACACACACACACACACACACACACACACACACACACAAACAGAGCCGATTCAAATACGTAATTCAGACGTAATTTCACAAACATGTGACACCTGTAAAGAAAGCCTGATGGGAAACCAGATTTTCGTATTCATTAATTTGTTTAATTTTGAATCATATAATCAAATCAGATCTTTATTTGTACACGTGGCTGGGTAGTAGCGTTTCTGAAGTTTTGGGGCCCTAAGTATAAACACTCTTTGGGGCCCCCACCTCCACAACACATCATTCAACCCCCAAGAAAACTACCTACGCCATTACCAAAAATTAAATTAAAAATCCAACATTTATCGCAATGTGTTCCTTTACTTTGACAATATTTAATTTTACATCAGAGTTTATCTTAACCAGGGAGTTTCATAAACAGCGTTGCCTCACTTTGAGCATCAGAGTCTGCATGTGGGTCTCTGATTGGTAGATTTAGCTCACAGGTGGGAAAGCTTGTGCTCGAGAATGAGCATTCTGAGTCGGGTTTGGGGATTTAAAGGTAGAGTTGCACCAGCTGTGTATAAGGTATCATTTAAATTCAAACTAAGGGCTTTCTATAACTACTCTTTAGTTTATAACTAAGTAATTACTTCATGTAGTTACAGATGTTCTTAACGCATGACTTGGTAGGTTGTAAGCTCTCTTTAAGTGTAAAGCAATGTGTAGTCGTCTAGTCAAAAAATATGATGTTATTACGATTCATTTATTGATCTAGCATCCTTAAAATTTGTAAACAGAAATGCTGAAAATCCATGCATTTCAGGTTAATTATTTTAGAATAAAAGCAACACTTTTTGTCTCATATAACTGTATAAATAAATTACATTTGTATTAAAATATGATAAATAAAAAAAATCAGTAGGTTACTTATAATACATAGGCAATCTAAATATGTAAATAATCGGTTAATATTTAGGAACAATATGAAAAATGAATACGAGAATAATAAAAAATACTAACACAACAGAACTGAAACACTGGCATTTATTAATTTGAATATGAGGTATATTTTGTATGTGTTGAAACTTAGCAAGCCAGTAACTCCCGAAAACGCACACAGGAAGTGCATAGTTTAGATGGGATCCTGCTGATCACTAGAAGTCTTTTTTTAAACAATATTTTTTTCTTGTAAATGTCATCATCTGAATATCTCAAGGATTGATGTCATTCAATCAATAGCTCTTTTATTCCTACCCGCTACTCCTGGTCGGAGGCATCTGTGAATATTAAGTTTATTAACTTAAATGTATGGTTTATTGGTGCAACACGCAAATATTTAGTTGTTTACGCATTTACGCTATAACTAGTCTAAGTTGTATGTGCAGCTGGTGGAACCGGCCCCCTCGAGAGGGTGATGTACTCTCTGCCAAAGTTTGTCTGTTTCTTTCATAAAAAAAAAGAAACTTTTGGAAGACTTGACGTTTTCTCTGCAGTTTCACTGACTTTTTTGCGCTTTGCTGCACCTCTTTTGTGTCATTTCATGTTTGTTTGTTTTTTGTCACTGAAGTTGGCTAATTTATTCGGTCACAGCTATCTGGGTCACATTCAAACCAACTGTCCAATGCTTGATTGCCAGCTGCAACAGGTAAATACATATTCGTGATGACGGAGGAGTGGATTTCCTTTAAGGGTGGGTTGAATGACTTACGTAGGGGAATTGAGCAATGACATGACTACTGTATTGGGAAAAGATGATAGCCTGCAAAATTATTTTATTTTTATAGCTGCAATCTCTAATTCACTGATTTTACACCAAGATTATATGTCATTTATATGACATGTACTTCAGAGAGCCTGTGATTAAGCCTAGCACAAATGAACAACGTTGACAGGGGCCCCAGGCAGTTGCTTGGTTTGCTTGTCCTCTAGCTTCACCTCTGAGGCTGGAAACAAGAACCGTGTGTGGTTAAGCCAATCTACACAGAAAAAAACAATCAAAGACCATATGAAAAAAGACAGTTAGTATTTACCCAAGATGGACCACTTGCATTCAATTTTATGGAAACTGGATCGCCCAATATGGCGGATGTACAAAGGAAGTCATGCCATATAGGTATAAGACCGTTTTGGAGATATCAGTATTTCCCCATTCAAGTAGGTAGGAGCTTAAGTTTTATGCCACTTGTATCCATAGAAAATTGCTTACTAAGAGCATTCCCAAATTGGCTACCGAGTGGTCTGACTTGCCTTGAAAGTGACTTTGATATGTCTAAAATAAGTGTGAACTTCAATCCCTGTTTTGCCTTAATTTGGGATTGAACCTGCAACATTTGCATGAGCAGATTATTCTTTATCTTTCAGGTTAACAGGAAAGAGATATTGTTACATTTAAACTTTTACTTTTCACTGTTCCAATTATTGCGCGCGCACACACACGCACGCGCACACATAAACCATCACTAGCACATTATTTACAACCAACTAAAACTCAACAATCCAAAAGTCAAACACTCTTTAACATCATATTATTCCACTGAAACCTAAAATAAAAAAAAAGTGATGTGTATTTTATTGCTTTTGCTGCTATGTCTGCTGTGTTTGTGTAGGTCTATCAGGGGCTGGTAAAACAACGGTGGGCTTTGCATTAGAGGAGTATCTGGTGTCCCACGCCATTCCCTGCTACTCCCTGGATGGTGATAACATCCGTCACGGCCTGAATAAGAATCTCGGCTTTAGTTCAGAGGATCGAGAGGAGAATATTCGGCGTATTGCTGAGGTGGCCAAACTGTTTGCAGATGCTGGGCTAGTCTGCATCACAAGCTTCATCTCGCCATTTACCAAAGTAAGCAACCACAACAGCACAAACAATCAAATCGGATCATTGTAGTATTGATACAGTGAGTAGGCCTATGGTTAATTCGATTAAAACTTTTTTTTATAACAAGTATTTCTAAATTACAACACTTGGATGCACCATCAAGACGACATGTCCTGGAAAGTTATTGAAAGATCTATCTATACAACACGACAATTTCTAAACCCACGTTTTTAACAGCCTCAGACAAACAGGACAAAAAAGGATGTGTTAGGACATGGTCAAAAACATGAAAGGAAAGTGTAAGCAAAATTTGTTACAAACATTGTGTAGTGTCTATTTTGTTATACTATATTTTCACTGGTGTTTTTTTATTTTTTAAATGCATAATTAACATGGATAAATCCTGCCACTACAGGATCGTGCGGACGCCAGGTGCATCCATGAAAGTGCTGGCTTGCCATTTTTTGAGGTGTTTGTGAACGCTCCACTGGAGGTGTGTGAGAGCAGAGACGTTAAAGGACTTTATAAGAAAGCAAGAGCTGGAGAGATTAAAGGTACTATAGCATACACACTGCTACTGTACAGTACAGTCAAATATTTACAAAATGAGTTAAAAATGAAATGTGTCATTTCTGTCTCACTAGAATCACCAAACAGAATTGCTAAAATAATTGTAACATTTAGAAATAAGATTAAATTCGTTAACATTAGTTAACAAGATTAGTTAACATTAACTAACAATGAACAATACTGTGAAGCTTTGCACTCAGGAAGACACGGGAAAAAGCGTCGGCTTCAGGTAAGATTCTTTAATTATACACTTTCTGTTCGATACACAATTGTACAACACGCGTTCTTTTAGTTGCTACTCTGGGTGTAGGTACTCTCTCTCCCGAGGCTCTGTGGCTGCTGCTCTTTTATGCCGCTCTCCTCATGCTTACTGCAATTAGACACAGGTGTTAGACATAATTTAGCTCAGGTGTAAGCGCCCTTACCGCTTTTCTCTCCCGGACGGGCGCTTGACCACGCCCCCGCTGCCACATACCCCCACCGCCCGACTCAGGCTGGGTCGTCATCCGGCCTGCCTACCACTCCCCCCCCATTTCTGGAGAGGAAGTCAGCGGCAGCCATCTGCACCCCCGGTCTGTGGATCACCTTGAATTTAAAAGGCTGGAGTGCCAGATACCAACGGGTGATCCGGGCGTTAGTATCCTTCATGCGGTGAAGCCACTGGAGTGGGGCGTGGTCCGAGCAGAGGGTGAAGGCCCGCCCCAGCAGGTAGTAACGGAGTGTGAGGACCGCCCACTTGATGGCCAGACACTCCTTCTCCACGGTGCTGTACGTGGTCTCCCTCAAGGAGAGCTTCCGGCTGATGTACAGCACCGGCGCCTCCCCTCCACCACCTGCGTGAGTACGCCCCCAGCCCTCTGTCTGAAGCGTCCGTCTGCAATACAAAAGGGAGAGAGAAGTCAGGTGCATGCAAAAGCGGCCCCCACAAAGTGCAGCTTTAATCTGTGTAAACGCCTGTTGGCACTGCTCTGACCATTGGACCGGATCTGGAGCCCCCTTTTTAGTGAGGTCAGTCAGCGGGCTGGTGACATCCGAATAATTAGGCACAAATCTTCTGTAATAGCCAGCCAGCCCCAGGAACTGCCTCACCCCCTTTTTGGTCTTGGGTCTAGGGCAAGTCGCAATCGCCGCGGTCTTGTCAATTTGGGGACGCACCTGGCCATGACCCAAGTAGAACCCCAGATACCGTACCTCCACACGCCCAACCGCGCACTTTTTCGGGTTTGCCGTGAGCCCCTCCCGCCACAGCGATCTCAGGACGGCCCTCAGATGTTGCATGTGCCGCTGCCAATCATTGCTATAAATGATGATATCGTCTAGATAGGCAGCGGCGTAAGCAGTATGCGGTCTGAGGATCCTATCCATGAGACGCTGAAACGTGGCTAGTGCCCCGAACAAACCGAAAGGAAGCGTCACGAATTGATGTAATCCGAACGGCGTGGTGAAGGCCGTTTTTTCATCATCGGAGACCCGCACCACCGTCCCTATTTCCATCAGCGGACACTGATCCCGGAAGTGGTCCGGGTCTCTGCACCTCCAGCAGACCGGCCCAGGCGCCACGGCCGCACCCGTGCTGGCGGGCGCCCCCACCTGAGAAGGAGAGCGGCTGAAGGACGGGGAAGGGGTAGGCGGGTTCTCCCACGGCCGGGAAGTTGGTCTCATGAATCCTCCGTGCCTGCGGGGGGAAGGAACGGACCCTGGGGAGAGAGCAGAGCGAGAGGGAAGAGGGGAGGGGAGAAAAACAGGGGAAGACACAGGGGAAGGGGAGAGAGAGAGAGAGAGGGCTCATCCGCCCTTGGAATCGCCGCCATGTGGTCCTCCGCGAGTCGTACGGCTTCCTCCAGCGACGCCGGGCGGTGGCACTGGACCCACTCCGCCGTTCTCCGGGGCAAGCACTGGACAAACTGCTCCAGTACCACCTGATCGACGAGCTCCTCGACGTCGCGGCCCCCCGCAAGCAGCCACCTCCGACAGGCATCACGGAGCCGCTGGGCGAGCGCAAACGGGCGGTCGGACTTATCCAGTTTCAAGACCCGGAAGAGCTGGTGACTTTCTTCCGGGCTCCGACCAACCCGTTGCAGGATGGCTCTCCTCAAGTCGGTATAAGCCAGGAGGCTTGTTGCCGGAAGTTGTTGTGCCGCGAGCTGTGCTTCCCCGGACAAGAGAGGGACGAGGCGGGCTGCCCACTGGTCACGCGGCCAACCCCAAATTTCCGCAGTGTGCTCAAAGAGATCCAGGAAAGCCTCCGGATCATCTGCCGGCCCCATCTTCTGTAGCGCGGGTGGGGGCAGTGTGGCGCGGGTGTCCGGGGTCGCGGCTGCGTCTGGAGCGGCCTCCTGGCTGAGGAGGCTCCGGATAGCAAGCCGGTCCTCTGCTTGAGCCCGCATTATCTCAAAGAACCGACGATCCTGGTCCTGTCGGAGCTCAAGCAGAGACTGTTGGTGGCTCTGATGGAGAGTAGCGAGGGACTGGAGGACTTCCGCCAGCTGGGAGGACTCTATGGGGCGACTCTGTTCCATAATTTGCAGAAAAGTTTCAGCTAACTCCCGGGTTTCGGCACCAGTGTGAAGCTTTGCACTCAGGAAGACACGGGAACCAGCGTCGGCTTCAGGTAAGATTCTTTAATTATACACTTTCTGTTCGATACACAATTGTACAACACAATTGTACAGCGTTCTTTTAGTTGCTACTCTGGGTGTAGGCACTCTCTCTCCCGAGGCTCTGTGGCTGCTGCTCTTTTATGCCGCTGTCCTCATGCTTACTGCAATTAGACACAGGTGTTAGACATAATTTAGCTCAGGTGTAAGCGCCCTTACCTCTTTTCTCTCCCGGACGGGCGCTTGACCACGCCCCCTCTGCCACAAATACTTTTACAGCATTTATTAGTTCTTTTTCATGTTTATTTTAACAAATAATAACACATTTTTAAATCAAAAGTTAGTTCATGCTCTTTGAACTAACATGAACTAACCCTAACATTAACATGAAATAATATTAACAAACATGAATAAATACTGTATAAAAATCTATAAATCGTTGTTAGTTCATGATACCTAATGCATTTACTAATGTTAACAAATGCAACCTTATTTTAATAAATGCTATCAAATTAATGACCCTTGCCTTCCTCTGGTCGTACAGAAAGATAGTCCTGCCCCAAACTCATGCCATTGGTTGAGCCAATGTTACTAAATTAGACTTTTTGATATGCTCAAACAAACAGAGCTATTTCATAGTGCCACAGATTACACTCAACCTACAAATGCTTACTAACTGTTGTCTCTGCATATTATGCCGGAGTAGGAGAAAGTATTTTATCATCAAAACAATTACACACTTCACTTTTAATAATAGACAGCTGAAAATGGCCATTTACAAAGCATCTACTTACAAAACCCCTTTTTTCTTGTTTTGTCTTTCTTGCCATGCTCAGGTTTCACTGGTATAGATTCTCAGTACGAGCGTCCAGATACTCCTGAGCTGGTTTTGAAGACCGGAGAGCTCACTGTGACAGAGTGCATCAATCAGTTGGCGGACCTTCTGAAAGAGCAGGTTAGTCAGGAGCTGAACACAGGCTTGAGAATGGGCTTAATTTCTAATTCAAGTGTAAATAGCAACAAAAAGTATCTTTGTGCTAAGCCAGAGCCTATTTAGCAGAGGCGGGACACTTCTACAGTATTTAAATTAATGGAAGAAATTGGAACGCACAACCAAGAATCTCTAGCGCCCAATGGTCAATGGATGTAGAAAGGAAGTCCCTCCTTACAGTTAAAAGAGCCAGTCAACTTTTAGATACAGACATCGCCTGTCAATCGAATCGCTAATGCGCATTAGCTAAACAAGCTACAAAACTTTTGTGTTTTAGCTTAATATGAGATAAAGAATCTAGTTTCATTTTATTGCTGATTTGAAATATGTTCTTTGATCGTAGTCTTGACCGACCGTTTTTGAGATTTCGGTCTTTCTCATTCAAGAAAACAGGAGCTGCGCTTTCATGGCTGGAAATAGCCTCCGAGGGTGTTCCAAAGATGGCCGACAGTGGACTAACTTGCTAGAAAGACTTTGGCTAAGTACAAATATTGGCAGATACTATTTGGACCCCTAATGTGCTTAAGTAAATACTAACATACAGTATAGGGGCATTACTGCAGCATGTTTATTGTGTTTATTTATAGTCCCACAGAAACACTACATCAACCCCTACCCCTAAACCTAACCCTAACCTTCCCCTACAAAAATGAACCATGGTCTTACTACAGTAGACATAGTATCACTATGGTATTTTGTAGTAAAATCATAGTAATCACAAAATTAATCATAGTTACTGTATTAACAAAATATTACTGCAGTAATGCCATGGTTAATTGCAGTACAACTATGGCTTCCGCCAAAACCATGGTTAATTTTACCCCAGATCAAACCTTTCTCTAAACTTCCCGACCTTAACAGTGATCAAATAACTGCAAGGAAATCCACATTAAATGCAAATAGCCATGCTGTGTGGCAAATGCTATTTACAACTAGTGCAAATAGTCACTCTTATTTATTTTTTTATTCAGTAATTATTTGCTCACTATTTACCTTAATGTTGTTCCAAACCCAAATAACTAAGTCCACGTTCATTCTAATCCACTTTCATTTAAAAATCTATTTTCGAAAGTCTTCATTTTCAGTGAAGGAAACACTGTTCCAGCCCTAAACTTATCAAAATCAATTCATTTTCAAACAAAAAAGTGTGAACATGGCCTTACTCTCTTCCATGGAACACAAAAGGAGATGTTTAGCAGACTGCTAGCGGCTGATAACTTTTAGCTGATAACTTTCATTTTATGGGAAAGAGCAGCGTCAACTTTCTTCAGAATGTTTTCTCTTGTGTTCCATGGTAGAAAGTAAGTCATTCAGGTCTTGAATAACATGAGAGTGATTGAATAATAACAGAATGTTCATTTAATTTTCATCTCATCATGGTGAACCTTTTTATACATTGCTGACTAGGAATTATGATGAAGTAATAATTCACCAACACCAATGTCATTAGATTTTTTCATCCAACCCTCTCTCTCGCTCTCTCTCTCCTTCCCTTCCTCTCTCTCAGAGCATTGTTCCCAGTGGAGTTGTTGAGGAGATTAATGAACTCTTTGTGCCTGAGAACAGACTGAAGCTGGCACAGGCAGACGCCAGCACCCTACCTTCTATCAGCATCACCAAGGTAACCATCGCAGTAGCATTCATCCTCAGATCCAGGATCTACTCCAAAGTGTTCATGTTCATTAATGTTTTGTTTAATAAAATGAGTGAATATTTTACAATGTCACATAACTGGTTTATTAACCTGTGAAAAGTGTGGTGTTACTGTTCCCTTATTATAGTGCAAATGTATTCCAAACACTTCCAAGAATAGTGTTTTGAATGCTGTTCCTAAAAGGTTCAAAACGAATGTGATTGTGGCGAGCAGGGCGGGGCCGAGCAGTGTCTGGGCAGAGCGAGGCCAGGAAGATAAGTGGTGAATGACTTCCACCTGTGTGCCACATCGGTCTCGCATTCCAGGAGCAGAGGGAGTATTTAAGAAGAGGAGACAGTGGCAGACGGGGAGAGAGAGAGAGAGACGCCTGCAGCTTTGTGTTTGCCGAGTGTTAGTGTGAAGCGACTGCTGAAAAGCAGTGTGTGAGATGTTACACTGAAAAGTGTATAGTGTTTGTACAATAAATATCTACGTGTTTTCAAGCCAGTCCCAGCTTCCTCCTTTGCCATCCTTGAATTGTTGCACTGGTACCAAAATCAGGGAAGGGTGTGCTGTCATGGAGTCCTCGCCACTGCCGTCAACCAGGAGAAGGAAGAGCCACTGCCAGGAGAAGGAGGAGTGGCTGAAGACCAGTTGACAGTGTGTCTGGGGCCAGCAAGCCTGTCTCTCTCTTCTCTCTCTCTCTCCTCTTTCTGCTTTCTTCTCTCTCTCTATTCCACTCTTCCTTGTCCTATTCCAACCCGGAGACCATCCTGACTTGGCAATGCTTCATCCCTAGAAATGGGGGGAGTCACAGCCCAGAGAATTCCCCGGACTGAGTTTGGCGATGGGGGTATGTGGTGAGCAGGGCGGGGCCGAGCCGAGCAGCATCTGGGCAGAGCAAGGCCACTGTGTGGAGCGGAGGGGGGCGGGGCCAGGCTAGAATGTTGCACGCCCGGTCCCCAATCGGCCTGATGGGGCGCACGAGGGATAAAGGCGGCCGGTGACGACGGTTTGAGAGAGAGAGAATTACGGGCATATCCGTCATGTGTGTGTTTATGTTTGTGCTTTTGGTTTAATTTGAATTAAATTATTATTTATATTGACAAGCCGGTTCTCGCCTCCTGCCCATTGTAACCCCCCTTACATTGGTGCCAAAACCCGGGAAGGAGGAGGGATGCCCGTTGCAGAGTCCTCGACACTGCCGTCCACCCAGGGGAGCACCGCTGCCATCTGCCTGGTGACGGAGTAGCCCGACCGCCCGGATGCGGGGAACGGCCGCCGTCCGCAGGGCGAGTGGGTACTGGATTCCCCGACCTCCTGGAGCGATGGAGCCGCTTCCAGGGGTGGAGGAGTGCCCTGCCGTCCCCCAGAAATGCGGAGGGGTCGAGAGAAGACCGCCGTCCATGAGGGGAGGAGGGAAGTAACTCCCCGATCGCCTGGAGCGGTAGGGCCGCTGCCAGGGGTGGAGGAATGTTCCCAGGTGCCGCCAGAAAAGCGGAGGGGCGTTCTCTCTGCTGGGGGTCGGAGGTTTGACTCCGGTTCGCCCGGAGAGGAGCGGCTGTCGTCCGCCGGATAGTGTGGAGGAGTGTTCGAGGACCACGCGACGGTACATTAGAGAACCGGTGAGTGAGCTTCTTCTCTCTCCTCTCTCTCTCTCTGTCGCACCGCGTTGGCCTTTGCCCTCGCCTATTTTTTTTTTGTTATTGTTGTTTTTCCTCTCCTGTCTCCTCCCAGGTCGAGGAAGGCGGGGATGACCTGACGGGGCGCAAAGCACGCCCCTCCCCAGGGACAGAGGGGGGGGGGTGTGTGTATGTCATGCCGTTGGCACCCCGGCCTGAGGTAACGCTGGGAGGAGTGTGGAGCGGAGGGGGGCGGGGCCGCACTAGAATGTCGCACGCCCGGTCCCCAATCGGCCTAATGGGGCGCGCGAGGGATAAAGGCGGCCAGTGACTACGGTTCGAGAGAGAGAGAATTACGGGCATGTCCGTCATGTGTGTGTTTATGTTTGTGCTTTTGGTTTAAGTTTTCATTAAATTATTATTTATATTGACAAGCCAGTTCTCGCCTCATCCTTGCCCATCGTAACCCCCTTACATGGGGCTTTTCCACTGCACGGTACAACTCGACTCGACTCGACCTCGACTCGACTCGACTCGACTCGACTCTGTGGATAGCACCTGGTACCTCGGTCAAGTTTCCAAGCAAGGCGAGCCGATACTAAATGTGACGTCAAAACCCTGCTGATCACTGAATGGTCAGAGAGAATCATCACTACCAGCATCACTGGATTTTCAACAGGGGACATCAACCGCTAGTTTTAAAGTTAACTACAGAGATAGCAGTATCATTTGATCACGTGACTTTTGAATTGTAAAAACCTACCAACAGTGTAGGGAAAAGTAAATAAAAACTTAAAAGTGACTACAGAACCATCAAGGAAATGTGGAAGTGGTTCGACCAAATGGACACTATCTAGACCGGCGAGCAATGGGAGGGAGAGTGCCCCCACGATGGAGGATGGTACGGTTACTCTATAATCTGCTTGAAAGCTTCACTTTGTTTAGCTGACCAGCTTCTGGACAGCTTGCTTCTAAAACAACCAGGCCAATTTAACTGTTACATTTGTGTAATTTCAACATGCAACAAATGCTTTATGCATCACAATGCATCCCAGCTTCCTCCTTTGCCATACTTGAATGGTTAAAGTGATCTTACTTATTATTCTGTAATGTTATATTATTAATGAGAACTTTGGCCAAGGATAATTCCTCCAAATACAGACATATGAATCAGAGCACATTCAAGAGTATGTTGCAAGCTAAATATTCAATTTGTAACTATAAATTATTCTATTTGTTTGTGTGTAGTTGGATTTACAATGGGTGCAGGTGTTGGCTGAAGGTTGGGCTAGCCCTCTTAATGGCTTCATGAGGGAGCGAGAATACCTACAAGTTCTTCACTTCAACACTCTACTGGATGGTAAAAAAAAGCAAACACACCCTTGCGTTGTTCTAAACCATTATGGCTTTCTTTCTTCCATGAAACACAAAAGGAGATGTTAGGCAGAATGTTAGTCTTCATTCTTAATTTTTTTGGTGAGCTGTTCCTTTAAATTTTATATAAGAGGTGCCTCAAGCTTTCTAGTCATTGGAAGTCTCGTTACAGTTAGAGTTGTAGGTTAATATCTTGGATTTGACAATGATGGTATTTTTACCAACAGCGGAGAGCTGAGCACTAGTATCCAAGCTCAGCACTAGTATTCTAAAATATATTTTTTATACATTAATTCCCATGTGCCAGTGCTGAAGCTGCTTTCCTGAGAAGGAATGATGCAATGCTCTGGACAGCAAACAGCAAATACGTGTGTACATACATTACGAATTCGAGCTCTCCTAGCTATGAATTCAAGAAGTCAAGCAGTATAGAATACAAGTCAAAATTCATGTGCTAAGTAAATGGGGCAAGTGTTTTTCTTATTAAAAATGGCTAATGAATGTGCAATAATGTGCAAAATAAGGACATTAAGTTCACTGATGTCTTGGAAATTATTTCTACTAAATGTGGATGGTCTTAACCATGCCCAAATGCAGGTGGTACCATCAACCTCTCAGTCCCCATTGTCCTTCCTGTTGCTACGGAGATTAAAGAACATCTAAATGGCAGCGCGGCTGTGGCTCTGGAGTACCAGGGAAAACGTGTCGCCATCTTGCGAAACCCGGAGTTCTTTGAGCATCGGAAGGAAGAGCGGTGTGCTCGCCAATGGGGAACAGCCTGCCCCAAACACCCTTACATAAAGGTATTCAAAACACTTTTTTATCATGATAACAGAGGTTTAAACAAACCACCAAAACATTGTTATAGAGGAATACTAGGATTACACTCACAGTTTAAAATGTATAGGGTTTTAGGAGCAGGGCTCAGAACCAGGGACCAAAAACTAATTATTATTAATTTCAGTTTGTTCTGAGCAGAACCAGTATTTTTTTGTTCCAATTCCGGCGTTCCACAGCCTCCTTTCCAAATAGTTACCGGGTAGAACAAAATAAATGAACGGTTAGTAACATTCTTTTTAAAATGACAGCACTCTACACTAAGGGTGGGTAATATACCAGCTGCAGTGTTGCCAGATCTCACAAGAGAAACAATGCAACTCTTTTGGAAAAACAAGTTCAAAATAAGGGACTTACCTCACCCAAATTAAGCAAAAATAAGCAATTAAATGTTCAGGAATTGTCAGGAAATTATAACAAGGTTTCTTTAAAAAATTATCGGAACAAAATTACACTTTTTTGTTGTTTTCTTATTAACCGATTACAAGAATTAAAAAAACATAATTCACTCAAGAACAATTAAAAAGGATTTTGTTCCAATTTTTGGTTTCGTTCTGTAAAAGATTTAGTTCGTTTTCGGATATGAACTGTTTTTAGTTCCTGCTCAGAACCTCTTAAATATCTCAATATGTTAAGGAGTCCTGCTTTTGTTTTGCTCTGATTACAAAATCACAACTGCCACTCAATATCATTCTGCCTGATAAAATCACACCAAAGCAATAAAGACAACTCCAGACTTTAAATCAGAGTTCACTAGACCTGTTATTTTCCATATAAGCACTTTAGTGGGGGATCCAATTAATGTTATAGAAAGCACCTGTATATTCTATTGATATGCACCAACTAGCTATGCATTTAATGACCTTAACCTATAACTAGAAAATAAGACAATTGTTTCATAACAGATAACAGAACAGATATTTTTGCACAGCATGCTCACTACTAACATTCAATGTGTGTATTATAGTTGTAACCATTTAAAATGCATATATAGTCAAATATTGCACCAATGCAGATGACAAACTGCTTACTTTAACCGCTTGTTAGCAGATGGTAATGGAGAGTGGTGATTGGCTGGTAGGGGGTGAGATGGAGGTATTTGAGCGAATCAGATGGAACGATGATCTGGATCAGTACCGTCTCACTCCACGAGAGCTAAAGCAGAGATTTAAAGAGATGAAAGCAGGTAAGAACAGATGCATCAACAAGGACGTTTAAGGGGGGCCTGGGTAGCGAGTATTGACGCTGACTACCACCCCTGGAGTCGCGAGTTACAATCCAGGGCGTGCTGAGTGACTCCAGCCATGTCTCCTAAGCATCCAAATTAGCCCGGTTGCTAGGGAGGGTAGAGTCACATGGGGTAGCCTCCTCGTGGTCACTATAATGTGGTTCTCGCTCTCGGTGGGGCGTGTGGTGTGTTGTACGTGGATGTTGCGGAAAATAGCATGGGCCTCCACACACGCTGCGTCTCCATGGTAACGCACTCAACAAGCCACGTGATAAAATGCATGGATTGACGATCTTAGACACGGAGGCAACTGAGATTCGTCCTCCGCCACCTGGATTGAGGCGATTCACTACCCCACCACGAGGACTTAGAGCGAAGTCATGTGGTCCTGACTTGGCAGCCCCCATGAGGGGACCCTCTCTCCATGTAGAATAAAGCAGCTTTGATGAGTTTATTGATATGTCTGGAGTCTTCACCTCATGTAAGTGCTCATGATTTTAAACATATGTTTCAAAATAACATTTCATTTCTTCGGGAGTAAAAAATAAATAAATACTGAGTGCACAACAAGCGAGTACAGCACATCGAGCCAGTTTTAATACTGATCTGATCTCATTTTAACTTTATAAGTTACTGCTTTTAAAGAGTGATCCTCTTGTGACACATTAAACTTTAGTTTTATGTTTTTAAGTTTAATCAGTCTTTCATTCTGGATCTGGATCCACTGTTTTCCCAGATGCCATATTTGCATTTCAGCTGAGGAACCCAGTGCACAATGGCCACGCTCTGCTGATGACTGACACACGTCGACAATTAGAACAACGCGGATATCGAAGGCCAGTGCTGCTGTTGCATCCTTTGGGTGGCTGGACCAAAGATGATGATGTGCCTCTAGACTGGAGAATGAAACAGCATGCGGCTGTGTTGGAGGAGGGCATTCTAGACCCACACTCCACCATCGTGGCCATCTTTCCCTCCCCCATGATGTATGCAGGACCTACTGAAGTGAGTAGAATATGACCTGCAACACAAACACACACACAATCTCCCACAGTCACAGGATTGCCCACGGACAGTTGAAAAGAGAGATAATATAGAAACACACAGTTTCACACGCATGCATTTTAGAAATTAAAATCTCCCCTTTCACAGTTTAAACTGAGTAACAAGCAGGCTATTTATTATCTAACCTTCTGTCTATGTGTATGTTAGGTCCAGTGGCACTGTCGTGCAAGGATGGTAGCAGGGTCTAATTTCTACGTTGTGGGTCGTGATCCTGCTGGAATGCCCCATCCGGAGTCAGGGCAGGACCTGTATGATCCAACTCATGGGGGTAAAGTTCTGTCCATGGCACCTGGACTCACCTCAGTGGAGATCATCCCATTTAGAGTGGCTGCATACAATAAGACTAAGAAGGCCATGGACTTCTATGACAAGGACAGGTGAGACTGGAGTAAAGAAAAAGCATTTAAAACAATGCAGGTGACTTTGCACTCATCATTACTACTGTTGGCTATGAAAGTTTTCATTGGATTAAATTGGTATACGGTGAATACAGTTATGACACACACACAAATTATTCTGGAGCTTGAAAGATGGATGCCTTTACCGTATCTCCTTTTGTTACACACATTTCCTCATACATTTTTCAGGCATGCTGAATTTGAGTTCATCTCCGGGACCAGGATGCGCAAGCTAGCTTGCAGTGGAGAGAACCCTCCTGATGGCTTCATGGCTCCCAAAGCCTGGAAGGTCCTAACTGAGTATTACAATTCCCTACAGAAAGACCAATGACGACATGTCAACATCCCCAACGAGACCCATCCACAGCCCCTTAAAAGACATGCCAACACAGAAACCTCTTAAGATCAATAAGTTTTGCACTGTGAATACCTAAGTTCAGTGTAAGGCATTAAATAATGAAGGTGGACACTTGTTCTCAAAATATGTTACCTAAGGAAGGTCAGGTTATGCAAATTATCAGGGTATTGCTTTTTTGTTAGGGAATATAAAAGTGACATTTCTCTACTGTGAAATTTGAACTAATGTGCCTTAAACCCAATAAAGACATTGCCAGTCCCAAAGAGAATATAAGAAATTGTTCTTAAATTGTATTCGGAAATGTGACTTGTGTTTTATCAGAGCAGTATTCCTATAGTCCAAATACTGCCAGTGCAAGGGTAGGATTTCTCTATGTAACCAGAATAATTATGTTTACATATAAGTTTTTTATTTCTCAAGAGAGGATTATCTGGCAATTATAGTAGGGAAAAATACTTGGGAACATATTTATTTGATTAATTCAAAGACAATAATGAATGACACTGTTATATTAAAAAGTTAGCAATGTCTATGAAATATTATGTTAGATACTGTATATCTTATCTCTTTTCATTAAATATGTGTACGGTAGTTACATAAGCGAGATCATGTGGCTGCTTCTTTAGATGCGACTCTGTGTGTGTGCACTCGGTGTGTGTGCGTGCGTGTGTGTGTGTGTACAGCTTGCTTTCTGTTCCCTGAAACGAGGGCAAAAGTTACATTAAACAGATGCAACTCGAGTTTGAAGTTATGCGCAACACAGCTACTGAAAGAGAAACTGTCTACCGCCATCATGTGGTCACTAGCTCAAAAACACCATCTGGAAAATAGCTGATTATGCAAATACTAAATAACTTCAGGTAAGTTACAGTAACTTCAGCAAACTGCTGTAATGGAACCTTTCCGTGTGACACATAGAGCAGTTTATAATCACGTTATGGGTGTTTGTTCAACTTCGGGCACTTTCATGTCTTTTACCATGCCTTGATCATTTATTTTAGCCATTTTCCATTTGTGGTATTTTTTTATTTTTGTTATTTAATATTTTTTTGTTAAATGCATTTTTATAGGCCTACTGATTTTAGTGTTTTAGCCCCAGATCTAGACTTCAATATAAAACTATTAAAATCCATTATAAAATACAAATTCGTACATGTTCAAAACTATGATAATCTAAACAAATAGTTAAATAAACAAAAATCTCCTTTTTTCTCTTTTTTTTTACCACTGTCCCACAATTGCGGCGTCATTTCCACCACAACAAACAATTTTCCCTTTGTAAGTTTTATTTAAAAGTTAGTGTAATGTTTGTTAACTAAGTCAACAAAAAGTGTCTGTGAAGAACATGCATTGAGATTAAAAATTAGACTAATGTTTGATATGAATGAGTGATGTTTGGTAAAAAAGAAAAAAAAAGAAAACAAATCAAGGTAAATAGGCCTATCATTTGAGAGCAGTAAATTCATATTGGGCGAAATTTCCAATCAAGCTGTTATTTTGCCAAATGATGTAATAAAGTGTGAAAATATAATTGAATTGTTTGTATGTCAGATAAAGTGTTAGCTATAAAATTAGCCTTAGAATGACAAAGTTGGCCATTTTCTTTCAAAAAAATTTACAAATTTAATTTCCATCTCCATCATTTCCACCAAGGAATTTCATTATACACGATACAGAATTTAAGAAGTGATAGAAATGTCACTGGTGGGAATTTTTATTAATTTTAGGAAAAAATTTAATAAACCTCCTGTGATGCATGTACATTCACTGTTGGACATTTTTTAGAAGAAAAATATGTAAAACTAGTGAGTGTGAATATTTTTGTTCTTTACTATCTATAAGTCCAAAGTCCTAAAAGTGCCCGAAGTACACAATCTCATGGCTAAGAACATGCATAATGTTTATTTTAATTTAGATTCCACAAATGGAAGTTGTCCAAGCCGCTGGTAGACCTACTTTGAGTTATGGACAGGACAGACTTAGGTTAACACAGGTTTTGGTCGGTAGGCTGGTCACTAGAACATCTCAAATGACCCATATCCCAAAAGGTGGTACTCGTTTATAAAATTATTTATACACAATGCGGTCAAATATATGATAGGTGCTTCATTAAGGTTGAGTGTATTCCTCTTATTTTTATTTCCTTACTTGTCAAGGTACATGATTTGCTAAGCCTCTTTCATGACACTTGAAAAAACAAGAATGAGTGCATAAGCGCCCTTATTAATTAAACAGATAGTTCATCTAAAAATGAAAATTCTCTCATCATGAACTGCCCTCATGCCATACCAGATGTATATCGCTTTCTTCCTTCTGCAGAACACTGAGATTTTTAGAATAATATCTCGGCTCTGTTGGTCCACACAATGCAATTGAATGGTGACCAAAACCGTTATGCTCCAAAAAGCACATACATGCAGCATAAAAGTGAACGGACCAAAAGTGCTCCTTTTTCACTGTACATCTTGCCATTGCAGTCTCTAGACACGATTCACAATCATGATTTCAAGCTCGATTACACTTCCAAGTGCTTGACGCATGCAGGACACTAGATGGCGCTAAGAAGTGTAATCAAGCTTGAAGTCGTGATCGTCAAGGAGACTGCTGATATCAAAATTTATAGTGAAAAAAAAAACTCAAGTTCTCACCCAAAACCGACTGGATCGCTTCAGAAGACGTGGATTAATCCACAGGAGTCGTATGGGTTACTTTTATGCTGCCTTTATGTACTTTTTGAACTTTCAAAATTTTGGTCACCATTCTCTTTTTTTTTTTAATGGACCCACACAGAATCCTTGTTTCTGTTCTGCAGAAGAAAGAAAGTCATACACACCTGAGACGGCATGAGGTTGAGTAAAGTATGAGAGAATTTTCATTTTGGGGTGAACTATTTCTTTAAGGAATGCTGTAGTGTAGTTCTCGCGTTCACAGTCTACAAGGTGGCGCAAGATCGGTTATTACAGCATCAATGCTCTAACCAGCTCTAACCCTATGTCCCTCCAAAAATAAAAAAGATGTACTATAAATATAATATTTGTATGTATACTTATTAATAGAGCTCTAATATTAGATGCACAAATTAGGGTGATCTCTCAGTGGCTCATGCAACACTGTAAAAATAATTGAGTTGCCTCAAAGTCTGAAGTTTAATCCGTGATCATGTTAGATGCATGATGTAACCAACATACACAGAAAAACGACAATCCATGACTTCTGCATTTGTACTTCCCATAACGCTGCTAAAGATGTTTCGTAGGGTGGACGCCATTGTTTTTATATGAATACTGACTCTAATGCACGTATAAAAATGTAAATTATACCCACTCCGTGACGTGACTGAATTAGTTATTTGGATACATGGGGAGGGGGTGCGACCACCGCTCTGCACGGAACGAAACAATGTATCGACATCGTGCGCGCACGTGACCGCTCTGACAGAGAGATGCACTGCTTACATCCTCACAGTCATGTCCTTCCGCCCTTCAACTCGAACGTCACTTTATTGGTATGAGCGTTTACAAATTCCCTAATTTCCCCACCACATATCGTGTGCTATATGTTTTATTTTCCCTTTTTAGGCTGACATTATTAAAAGCGAGCATTCAGGCTGGATGTCTCACTCAAAACGGCACGCGTCCGCGTACTATTTATTTTTCTGGCGGTGGGATATTTTTTTTTCTCTGAGGGTAAATGAGCCGGATCTACGTTCTTTTTTCCTTCGTGGGAAGCCATGATGGCAGTTTGAGAGCGGAGCTGCGGAGCACCCTGAGGAGAGATGAGTCCCGACGACAAACCGCACATCTTTACGCTTCTTCGACGACCACCTTCGCATCTAACATACGGTTAAAGTGGAGACTGTCCGTAGTCATTTTTCACGGAACTACACTGACCACCCAGCGACGACGATGATCATTCGTTAGGAGTTTTTTTTTTAGGGGGTTTAGCTGTGGTGGCTAGCGGGCGATGCTAGTCGGGAAAGGCTCGCCTGTGTGTTGTCTTCTTCGCGCAGAGATGGAGAGGATTCGCTCCTCTCTCTGGACCTGATCACGGCGCGCGCGCCTGACACACAGACTTCTGCCTTATTATTGTTGCTATTATATCGGATGCGTTCCAGTTTGACGGGACCGCAGGATTGGAGGACCTTTTCAGCTGCTCGGAGGACTGCGCGATCGAGTCCGGGAGAGTGGGGCCTGCTGCGCCGGAGCGGATAGAGGCCCGTCTGCGTGAAGCCCGAATCCGGCCCGCTGCGCGAGACCAACCGGGCCAGTCCGCGCGCTCACTCGTACATACACACATACATATATACACTCTCGAGGGTGAGAAAGGGACAGAGCCGTCCCGAGTACAAATTACCCTTTTCTCTCTAACAATAACCCAGGAATAAACTGAAGTTCCTTGAATTGCTGTCATGGAGTTCAAAGCAAAAATTAAATTAATAGTCAGTCGGAATAAGAGGAGGTTCCAGGAAGATGGATTCGATTTGGACCTGACATGTATCCTTGGCCATTTTGTGCGCGTACAAGTTTCTCCTTGTATTATTTTTATTTTGTCTCATATTTGTCACAGTCGTGTAATCGCTTGAAAGGTCAGGGATTTATGAAGGGAGAACGACGGGGTTGAAATGCAAAGTGATCTTGACGTCTTAGCAATATGGCTTTTTTGATGCATTTAAATGTGCAAGGCTGCTACATCCATTTAAAGTGCTTAGTCATGGTGGTCTTACTTAAAGTTATATTTTGAATCATGAAATATTCTCTTTTAGGATGCTGCTGGTCATCCCTGTCAGATCTCTGGTTTGACAGCTACATGGCTGTAATGGCAAACATTTCTTTACCAGCAGATATACTAAATAGTGTTGATATAAAAGTGGCAGTTTTGATTATATTTCTTTGCTCAGCTATACGTTGTGGGATGCACAGCCATTTGGTTTTATGGCATTATGATTATCTGATCTTGTTGTACGTACTCCGATCCGATGTATAATTTTGATTCAATAACCAGCCGTTGATTCATGAACAAATCATATATTTTGCAATGACTGCACTATTGATTATGTTAAGAATTTATGGGTAATTCCTCAATGGTGTGTGAGTCAGCAGCAAGCAGAATGTGTTCCTGAAAAATCCTTTTACACATTGATTTCCAAAAATTTCTGTGTATTTGGTGTGTGCAGTTGAGTTGGACAGGACATCCTGTCAAGACCTCATTCTCACTGCATGGCTGTGCAAGGTGAGCATTTGAAAACCAATGTGCTTTACCCAAACTTGTGAGTATAATAATAAAATAGCTATATAATAGAATATATCTCAAAATATATTCAGGACATTGTCAACTTTTACATGAATACATTAAGGGGCAATATTTTGCTTGCACATTTTCATTTTTGTGGCATTTTTGCCTATATTTCTGACTCTGGTTCAGGTTATCATATAAATTAGAACGCTACTGTTAGTGACACATTGCCATCTTGATTCTGGTGTTTATCAATGGACATAAGGCACATCTGATGATTTCTGTGGAGTTGAATCTCACTTTATGCTTAAGATATAGATAGGTAAGCATGGGTGGAAGTTTTCTTTGATTGTGACCTCATGACTGCTGGTGAATAATTAGTGATAGATCTTCATTGACCATTTCGGTTAGTTGCTGCAGCATGACCTCTTTCTCATTGTGATCCAGCTGATATCAGCTGTGCTGTGTCTAGTAAATCAGGGGCCCTAGTTTTAAAAATTAGGCCCTCATGTACAAGAACAGTAGAATAATGCAGAAGAGTAGGAAATGCTCAACTAGTGCCAGGACTTGTACATGTACTAACTTTGACTCTCCAGTTCTTAAATAGAGGGAGAGAGAAGCAGATGTGATCTATTGCAGATTTAATGCTGCCTCACCAGCAAGTTTAGCAGTGGCCTTTTAGATTAGGGGTGTTTGGACTTTGGGTAAATGTAATTAAATGGGAAAAGATGTCAATAATAATAGTAGGCTATCATCAGTTTCAGAAGTTTGGTTGGTTAATCTTGACTCTAGGAGTTTTCTCCATGAATGGACCCTTTTTTTTTTTTTTTTTTACAAACTTTGATTTCCATATGAAGGATTGTTTTGGGTTCAGTGCAAGTTATGCTCAACGGACAGCATTTGTGGCATAATGCTTGAATATTACTAAAAAATAAATGCAATTTTCCCTCGTTCATTTGTAAAAAGAAAAACTTGCGGTTACAGTAAGGCACTTAAAATTGAAGTGAATGGTACAAGTCCATAAATGTAAAAATACACGAAGCTTCAAAAGTATAGCGTCTTAAATTTTGTCATGATGATGTAATGCAGGTAATCTTTGTTATCTGGTAACTGGTAAATTCCTGGATTTATTATGCTAAAATAGTGTCAATACAATAATGTATTGTGGCTATATTTTTTTAATATTATAATGTTTAAGTGCAGGCTCAATTCACTTCCGTTATATGTGCCTTACTGTGAAATTTGGCACCTTTCTCTACTCTTACTGCCATAATCCATATATAATTTTTTTCCTCTTTTGGAAAGTTTTTGAAACACAATAGTGGATTTTCTTTTAGGCTTTGGAGCAAACAGGAACACAAAATAGTATTTGCTATGGTTTATCATTTACTTGTTTTCACCAGCAGTGACGTTTACCTGCTATAGTTTACTTCCACGTTCCAAACCCAGAAATGTGTAAAGGGTCCATTGCTGCAGTCGAGGCCTTGCGCTCCTTTACTAATATTTAAAATTGTGACATTTAACTAGCTTCAACTGTGATGTGATGGTTCTTGTTCTTCTCCTATCTGGCAGTATGCTGCAGTAAATCTGCCCCCTGCTTCTGCAAGGCAACACCACTGGCGACCTGAGCATTCTGGGAAAGGTCAAATGTCATAAAAGCTGCCAGAACCACTGTCAGAGTGCACACCTCAATCTTCATTGTGACAAGTTGGTTGTGGAGGCTCTGTTTGGACTTCTTATTTAAAGGTCCCCTGACATGCTTCTTTTTGTAGGCTTTGATATAGGCCTTAGTGGTCCCTAGTACTGTATCTGAAATCTCTTTTACAAAATTCAGCCTTGGTACAGAATTATAGCCACTACAAGCCAACGCATAATGAGCTTTCCTTCAGACGTGCCATTTCGGTGTCTGTAGTTTTAAATGCTAATGAGGAGGAGAAAGGCGGGGCAAGGTGTAGTGTGGGTGTGGTCTTGACCAGCTTGCAGCAACGGTACCATGCATGTTTACATTGGATATATTGCAATGGCACTTAGACACGCAGTCGTTCAAGCGTTTCAGTTTGAATCAGAATCAGAATGAGCTTCATTAGCCAAGTGTGTGCAGATAGCATGGGGAAAAAACTGTTTTTTTTGTGCCTAACGTTAGATGTTCTAGTACGCAGAGATCTGAAACGTCTGTAATTTTGTAAACATATCACCAACAGGAGAATGGATATCCAAATAACAAAGAAGTGTACAACACTTGCGTTACAGTGTGTGTGTTCACACATATACCTGATGCTATCTACCTTTACATTAGCGACAGTAACTCGGCTGTTAGCTGCATAGCTAATCTTACAGCCACATTCTACGTGTAACAAGCTAGGTAACCATAAATAGTAAAGCAACACAATTATATATAATTAGTTGACTTACTTGTCCGAGTTTTGTAGGTGAGCCAAAGAGAGTTGGTACTGATCCAGACTTCAGTTTCAGACGTTCAGCATGCCCAGCTCTGAACTGACCCATGTTGTGAAAACAGTCGTCTGTGAAATGTTTGGCGCAGACATACAAAAATTTGGTGTGTTGTGTCGGTGCATTCCCAGAGTAAATGAAATTTATCCATTGATCCTTCTGGGGATTGGATGAAGGAAGTAAAAAAAAGACTTCTGTGATCATTTGTGCATTCAATTATTGAGCAACTTTTGTGCTTCGATCGGTCACACGCCATGATATCTCTCGAGGATAAACTAAAATCGCGCGCGTTCGTACTTCCTAGCTCGAATTCTCTGGGCGGGCAAAGCAGAGAAGGGGGAGGTAACCTTTCCCCCGTATGACGTCATACAGGGGAGATTCAAGATCAGCCCGTCTGAGATCTCATTTTCTCACAGGCAGAGAAAGATAGCCAAAACTCGGTTTACACCAACTGAAAGTTCTAGGCACGAGGGGACCAAATACAGGCTAGGGGAACTAATATTAATGTTAAAAAACCTCAGAAAGTGAAAATTTCATGTCAGGGGACCTTTAAAGATCAGCTTATTCTCTGTTGCTCGTTTAAACATTTGTGCCAAGTAAAAGTGTCATTTGAACAGTCCAAACAGTCTAAATCATGAACTCTCTGTGCTCCCTCTCCCTTTTTTAATCATAGTTGGGCTTGCCTTTGCTTCATATCTGAGATTTTGTTTTCTCTTTGTGTGTGTTTGTGGTTTAAGTGTCATGTCAGCAGGCATTCGTGCCCTCTGAGTGCATGCAGCTATGTTCAGAAAGGGTGGAGGGCTTTTAAGCGTTCTGGGTGGAAATGGTTTGCACGTTGAAACCGCTGCCTCTATATGTGTTTTTACACTGCATCGCTTAGATGACATAGAGGTTTGCTAAGCTGATGATGAGGGAGAGTCATAAAGAAAAGTGGGAGATGTGATTCCCACCTTGGGAATGAGCATACCTTGATGTATACATGATGAGCATACCTTGATGTATACATTTTATTGACGTTGCGGTTCCCATTCTACTTAAACTGTCATAAAATATGCTTTAAGACTGCTGTGATGAGTGTTGTGGAATGCTATTGCCAAAAGAAAAGAAAACGTAATGCTGGTTATCACTGCTATGGTGTAGATTTAGTTTTAATGCTACATTTGTTTCATTACCTGGAGAAAATGTGGATTTGTCACCCTGCTTTTTAACGAGATATTTCAACATCGTTAATAAGTGTTAATCATGGGGATCTGCTCCAGTTTCCAGTTGAACAGAATCAGGTTGTTTGTAGGAGGTTTTATAAATTGATTATTGATTTTACTTTCTGAGGAGCTTAAATTATCCCACAACTGTGCTTTTAGGGTCTCTTTTAGAAGGACTTTGCTCACCATCCATTTAGATGCAGTAATGCAAGCATTTTTTTTAAAGCTTGATATTTTCCCTTCACGTACAGTACAATGCAGATTTACACACCTTTCTCTTCCAGTCTGTTGTAGCTTGTCTAGTCTATATCAATTGTGAACACCTGTTATTTAGTGTTAGATTTATTTAACACTAGTAGTTGTTCGAGATGTTCGAGTCACCAACTGTTTTAAAGGAATTGGGCTAAAAATAAGAGTGACTCATCCAATTAAAAAGCTTCTGGCTTTCCATTCTGACAGTGTGCAACAGGAAATGAACAGAACAGAGAAGCCCTGCTTCTCTCTCTCTCTCTCTGCTGTGTTGTGGTAGAGGTGTGAACCTCCCCCAGAGTCTGCAAACATCATTGGAGAGAGAGCATACAGTATAAATGCCCACAGATGCATTGAGAAAAATAGAAGTGAGAGACTTAATGATAATGGAAAAGAACAAGGTTATATGGAGAGTTAGGAGCAGGAATCGACGCATTCTCATATCACGTCAAAATCTGCTTGATTAAATATTGGAGGTGTGTTTGAATACAGCCATTGCTCTGTGACCTTTGACCTGGTTGGTATAGGGAAAGAATGTGAAATCGTTTGACCTGGTTTGTGTAGGTGGAGATCGTGCAGACTCTCCTGTGCCTACAGTCTGATGCTTTGCTAAAAAGGTCAATGTAAGTGTTTTCACAATACCAAAATGTCAGTAGTCGGTAGGGATATGGTGAAATTTTACGGTTCTCGATACCAATTTGATACAACAAAAATATGCTAATATGCTATAGTACACACTCCTTTAGACTATTTAAAAAGTTTCATTGTAAATAATAAATGAAAACAAAAGCATGTGTCCTTTTTTTTTTTTTTTTTTTTTTTTAAGTATGCAAGTGTTTTTATGTTGCAATTTCTTCAATTTCAGGCATCTAGTTTTAATTTTGAATCAAGCTTTTATTTTGATGTGGGATTTCATTTTGACATGTTCGTTGGAAGCTTCACTTGCCTGGATAAACCTTTCACTACATGGCTCAGTGTGATCATTATAGTGAAAATGCTTTGATTTAATGATATAAATATATAGTTTGCATGTGATGCATGCTTTAGAGTGGATGAGTGATCTGCTGTCATCTCATATATCATGCAGTGTGTAGTGTAATGAGCAGTCTGCTTCACACATTCACTTTTATAGATTACAGTCTTTGGCATTTTAATAATCACAAGAGTTCCTCTTGTTTTCTCATAATTTGTTCACAAAATTCAAGAGCTATTGCAAACTTGAGGCAAACTCTTCATTGTTGCCAAAGGTTTGCTGCAGGTTCGCCACAACTGGTGTAGAGCTGACTGGCAAACAATTGTGGCAGATCGTAAGTTCATTTTCATGTGAAAATAAGTGGAAAATTTGCGGCAAGTTTGTCAGAACTGAAGACTTTTTGTAATGGTAGCACAAGTATGGAGTTGTCCACGCTTTGATTTACTTGAGGCCATTTGAGCTGCAGATATTAATACATTCAGTCAAGTATCTACTAAATATTGTACTTTTTAATGTTGCTTTTTCACATTTATGTATGTCTTTTTGAGGTTCGGCCTAGTATCTTTATTTACCATCACCCTGAAGAACTGCTCTTAGAAGATTTGTGGCGTGTTTGTTTAGACAATGCTATAAAATATTGTCTTTTACATCAGTTCTTGTGCTCTGAGATCTATTATGAACACTGACATAACTCATAAAACATAAGTTGATCTTAAGTCTGTGTACAGTGCATATGTCCTTGTGTTCCTTAACAAGCATATCAGACATCTACCCAAACATCATTGCCATGGGCTTTCCCGCCGAACGGTTGGAGGGGGTTTACAGAAACAACATTGATGACGTGGTTCGGTAAGTCCAGCTGCAGAAAGTAACCCAAGACACTACAACTGAGGGGCTCTATGTTTACATGTACTTTTAAAAGTTTGATTTCAGTCAGACATAAAAAAAATATATATATATATTTTAAATATATATATATTTGAGAAGTCGGACAAACAGAATGTGATTGAAGTTCGACTTTGTCCAGAATACGTGTCAATTGGTTGGGGCCACAATTGGCCATTGTGTGCATGTTCTGAAAGATTGAGGTGAAGCGTGATGTGTTTTCCTTCCTTCAAATTCGATTATGCATTGTGTTGTGGATATTTGGATAGTCAGATGGATGCTGTAGCTTGACTTTGCAAAAAGCTACTGTTGCTCGACGTACTTGCACACATACAAACATACTCTGTTACTTCCCCCTTACTCTCTTACTGTATATTTGACATACCGTAATTTCCGGACTATTGAGCGCACCCGAATATAAGCCGCACCCACTGATTTTTAAATAAAATATTATTTTGAACATAAATAAGCCGCACCTGTCTATAAGCCGCAGGTGCCTACCGGTACATTGAAACAAATGAACTTTACTCAGGCTTTAACGAAACACGGCTTGTAACAAAAATAAATAGGCTTTAACGAAACACGGTGTGGCAGCGGGGCGTGGTCAAGCGCCCGTCCGGAGAGAAAAGCGGTAAGGGCGCTTACACCTGAGCTAAATTATGTCTAACACCGGTGTCTAATTTCAGTAAGCATGGGGAGAGCGGCATAAAAGGCAGCAGCCACAGACCTGAGAGAGTGACACACGTCAGTCTAGTGTTGGCGCATAGAAGAATTGAGAAACTTTATAAAATTGATTGTAAACATTGCTGTGGCCATTAAAAGCCTTACCTGGAACGTCAAGTGCCCTGCTGAAAACTGTCACACTGGTGCCCGTGTGACAGTTTTCCCAAGAAGGACATGTGAAGCAGGGCACTTGAAATTAGACACCGGTGTTAGACAATTTAGCGCAGGTGTAAGCGCCTTACAGCTTTTCTCTCCGGACGGCGCTTGACCACGCCCCGCTGCCACACACGGCTTGTAATAAAACATTTGCAGTAAATAGTAGCCTACCAAGAAAGTCATTGGTCACTATCTTCCTCGTCCTGTGCACTGAAACCACTGAAGTCATCTCCTTCGGTGTCGGAGTTGAATAGCCTCAGATTTAGTTGTCTTTTTGCACTGAGTCAATTCCTCACGCTGCTGTTTCCAACGTCTTATCATCGACTCATTAAGACCAAGCTCCCGTGCAACAGCTCTATTTCCTATTCCAACAGCCAGATAAATCGCCTTCAACTTGAAAGCAGCATCATATGCGTTTCTCCATGTCTTTGCCATGGTGAGGGTGACAAAATTACTACCGTAATCAGAATGATGGGAAGTTTGAGCACGCTCGATTTAATCTAAACAGTAAACAAAAAAAGTTGTTTTGACCTTAACCCGTTCGGCAATTTCATTGGTCTAATGAAAGCTTCACGCCGCCAAAAAACTGAGCACGTCACAGAATGTTTTTTTTTTAAATATATATATAACATTTGAAAGCGGGAAAAATCTATATATTAGCCGCGTCATTGTATAAGCCGCGAGGTTCAAAGCGTGGGAAAAAAAGTTGCGGCTTATAGTCCGGAAATTACGGTAGTTCTTTCAACTCTTGAGTTGACTATTCCTTGTTTAATTTGTTGTGTTTTCTAGCGCTCTAGCTGATGTAGTGATTCCTTATAGAATTGAAATGCTTTTTTATTTTTTTTCTTTGTGTTGTTTTTCTGTTGTTTTTCATTTTTGTTAGTTAATGCAGTCATGTTTGCTGCTTAAAGGTTAAGTGTAATTTCAGCACAGTTATCATCAAATGGAATTGCTAAAATAAATTTTTTTCAAATTGATTTCCTGAACACTCCCCATGTCTTGCATTGGTTGTAAGAACAGACAGTCCCGCCCCCAGACTCATGCCATTGGTTGAACCTGTGTAGCTATGGTGGGCTGATCGGAATGCTCAAACATAGCAATGCACTTTGTGAAATCAACCTAGGAATAGTTTACTTCTAAGTGTCTGAATATTATGCTGGGATAGTAAAAAGTATTTGAAGATGTACTTTTTTTTTTTTAAAAGAAAATGCAATCATATGTGTTTCAGCTGTTCTCATAGATATTATTTCCTTACAGGTTTTTGGATTCAAAACACAAGAATCATTATAAAATCTATAACCTGTGAGTATTTGACCATATTTGAATACAGGAAGGATAAGTGTTTAATTTAAGAAAATTGGGTGCTCTGAGCTGGGTTAAATGCATTTGTCCTTTTTTATTTTCCCCCTTTAAGATGTGCTGAACGAAACTATGATGCATCTAAATTCAACTGCAGGGGTAAGTACGATGGCTACTTTAAATATACAATGCCACATGTCTAAGTCTCTCTGTTAGTGCTTTTAATTGCAGCTTTTAGGGTGGACTGTTGGAAATCAGTGATGACTTTAGACATTTGTTTCATGTTCTTACAAACAATACCCCATAATTACAACATGAAAGAAGTTTGTTTGAAATCTTTGCAAATTTATTAAAAATAGAAAACGAAACAAATCACATACATAATTATTCACAACCGTTGCTCAATACTTAGTTGAAGCAAATTGGCACCAATTACAGCCTCAAGTCTTTTGTGTATGATGCTACATGCTTGGAACACCTATTTTTGGGCAGTTTCTCCTGTTCTTTCCCTCGATCCTGACTAGTCTCCCAGTTCCTGCCACTGAAAAACATCCCCACAGCATGATGCTGCCACCACCATGCTTCACTGTAGGGATGGTATTGGCCAGCTGGTGAGCGGTGCCTGGTTTTCTCCAGACATGACGCTTGTCATTCAGGCCAAAGAGTTACATTTTTGTTTCTCATGGTCTGAGAGTCCTTCAGGTGCCTTTTGGCAAACTCCAGGCGGGCTGTCATGTGCCTTTTACTGAGGAGTGGCTTCCGTCTGGCCACTCTACCATACAGGCCTGATTGGTGGAGTGCTGCAGAGATGGTTGTTCTACTGGAAGTTTCTCCTCTCTCCACAGAGAAACACTGGAGCTCTGTCAGAGTGACCATCGGGTTCTTGGTCACCTCCCTGACAAAGGCCCTTATCCCCCGATCGCTCAGTTTGGCCGGGTGGCCAGCTCTAGGAAGAGTCCTGGTGGTTCCAAACTTCTTCCATTTACAGATGATGGAGGCCACTGTGCTCATTGGGACTTTCAATGCTGCAGAAATGTTTCTGTACCCTTCCCCAGATCTGTGCCTCGATACAATTCTGTCTCGGAGGTCTACAGACAGTTCCTTGGACTTCATGGCTTGGTTTTTGTGCTCTGACATGCACTATTAACTGTGGGACCTTATATAGACAGGTGTGTGTGCCTTTCCAAATCATGTCCAATCAACTGAATTTACCACAGGTGGTCTCAAATCAAGTTGTAGAAACATCTCTAGGATGATCAGTGGAAACAGGATGCACCTGAGCTCAATTTTGAGTGTCGTGGCAAAGGCTGTGAATTCTTATGTACGTGTGTTTTTTTAATTTGTTTTTTATTTTTATTTTTTTTATTGTTTTTTTTTTTTTATACATTTGCAAAGATTTCAAACAAACTTCTTTCACGGTTGTCATTATGGGGTATTGTTTGTAGAATTTTGAGGAAAATAATGAATTTAATACATTTTGGAATAAGGCTGTAACATAACAAAATGTGGAAAAAGTGAAGCGCTGTGAATACATTCTGGATGCACTGTGTGTGTGTGTGTATATGTGTGTATATATATATATATAATTGTATTATCTTCCCTGAGGTCCACTTAATGTCAGTAAAGTCTTTTTGTACCAAAACAATCATAATTTAATAATGTATGGTAATTTTGGCCCTCTGTAAAAGAAAAAGCTTGGTTTAAAGCTATCTGGCCCTCAGTGTAAATGCCCACTGTTCTGATTGGCTAACTTTGTGCAGTTCCTCAAATATAGCCATAGTTCAAACTCGATCAAAAGAAAATGAACAAACTTTACATTACAATTTATTAAAATATATTTAACACATAACGTATACCCAACACATTTCATCTGAATGTACAAAAATGTTACCTAAAGCACAGCAACTATCAAACATTCATGACATTTTAAATATTCGTGAATTAAACTGTTTACTCATGGGTCTGGTTGTGTTTAACTGCAGCATCTTTCAGTTCCTGTGCAAAGCTTGAATCATTGTTACTGGTTCTCAAGCAGTTCACTTTGATATGAGCTAAAAACATGCAATCAATGCTGAAATGTTCTGAATAAGCAAATGTAATAAAGTCCATGGTGATCTTGGGTGCTTTAGCCGGCTTCCACAGGCCAAAACAGAGACGCTGGTCTTCACCTAAGCAACATCACATCTTCTGTGATTGTATACGCACAGAACGGCAGGTAGTCCTTCCAGACAGCGGCGGCAGCTGAATGAGATGCGTTTTTAAAACTTGCGCGTGTACCGCTCTTAAAACATGGTGCGGATCACCGGAAACACATTGAAACGCTTAAAAGATGTCCATCTAGTCCAAGTTTACAAAAGACCAGCACAGATGGGTCCAAAAATGGTCCAGGATGCCTTCAAAACAACAGGAAAATGTGCAGCTGAATGAAACACAATAGAGGTCTCCTATATAGAGTTAACATTTGTAGAAAAACATTTAAATCCAGATGTGTAACCACTTTGCTTGACAGGGTTCCCACGGATCCTTAAAGTCTTGATGTCTAAAATTCAGTTTTCCAAAATTTAAGGTCATAAAAAGTCTTAAATATTTTAAATGATACAACAAAAGTCTTCATGTTTATTTGAAGAGGACTTGAATTTGGTGGTGGAAAGTCAGCGATATGACCTGATGTGATTAACAAACTTAAAAAGAATACGATTTAATTAAATAAATGCATGCGCTGCCTCCTTCAAAGTGAAAACTGTTGTATTTTCTCCAAGCATGCAGGGTTTATGAGTATTTTCAGATGTTACAGAGCATTTCGCAATCATTAACCAATATCGGAAATTTATGACAAGCGATCACTAAAGATCAACTGTTGATGGTGATAAGGTGTTGATGAAATATGACATTGTTTATATTGTAATACGTTGTATATAATTGTAGGAGTGCACATTTTACATCCCTTATGTGTTTGAATGAGCCGCTGGAAACAGCAAAGTGCAAACATTTCATAATAAGAGTCCCCGGTGTATTTCAAAGTTAAAGTGCCTTTAAAAATCTAAATTCCATGCTTTGAATCAAATCCCAAGGTTCTTAAATCTTAATAATAAAAAACCCCAAAAACTCTGCAGCAACCCTGGTAGATGAATCTCCATGTCAGGCACATCTCTCTCCTCTTCACCTATGTGACTGACTGTGAACACAAATGGGCGGTGACTAAAAATAAGCATTTATGTCTTGCTGGAGGCAGTCATTATGGAGATGTATTTGGTCCTTGTGACGTCACAAGTTCCTCATATTCCAAACGGGCCATTTCTAGAGCCTGGTTTAAATAAATGCTCTTTTTCTATTAAGGAGGAAGTTTTCAGTTCTGAAACCTACAGTACGTTTTTATAGAACAATGACCTCTTATATGTCAAAAGAGGAGAATTTGATTCCTCATGTCATAACCCCTTTAAAGTAGTTTCAGTGTTGTCCTCTTATAACTGGTGTAGTTATTTTTCATCATAATTTATCTTTAAAAAAAAAAAAAAAGAGCTTGCTTTTTATTCAGTTGCAGAAGCTTTTCTGTTAAATAAAATTGTATAATGAAATAGCAAAAAGCACCCATTCTGCCCAGGTTCATTCAAACGTTTTATTCACTGACACATTTCATGTAATGGCTCCATTACCTGGCCTACTGGATTACTCCGTTCCAATCCAGAAGATTCTAAAGGTCATAAATCCTGAAAGTCTTAAGTATTGAATCTTTTTCTGTTATCTAGTGGCACAGTATCCGTTTGAGGACCACAACCCGCCTCAGCTTGAGTTAATAAAGCCCTTCTGTGAGGATCTTGACCAGTGGTTGTCTGAGGACGAGAACCATGTAGCCGCCATCCACTGTAAAGCTGGCAAAGGTCGCACTGGTGTCATGATTTGTGCCTACCTTTTGCATCGCAAGAAGTTCTTAGATGCACAAGAGGCACTGGACTTTTATGGGGAAGTTAGGACCAGGGATAAAAAGGTACAAACCTTTTTGTTTTCTGTGTTTTTCTGTGGTGTTGTAAAAATGAAGTATTTTAGTATGGAAGACAAGTTAAAATAGTAAATAGTTTGGGTTTCCATATTTTAAAGGAATAGTTTAATCAAAAATGGAAAAAATTCAGTCATTTACTTAACCTGTATAGCTTTCTATCTTCCATGGAACACAAAAATATATGTTAGGTTGCATTTTAGTCTGTCACTTCACTTTCATTGCATCTTTTTTTCCATACAATGAAAGCAGATTTTGACTAATATCTCCTTATGTGGACCACATAACAAAGTCATATATGTTTGAAACAACATAGAGTAAAAATAATTACAGAATTATTATTTTTGTGTGTACTTTCCATTTGATGGATAACTAAACAGTAATTAACATAATTTGCTGTCCTCTTTCACTTTCTTAGGGGGTAACTATTCCCAGCCAGCGTAGGTATGTGTATTACTACAACTTCTTGCTGAAGAACAAGCTGGAATATAAACCAGTCGCTCTCCTCTTCCACAAGATGGTTTTCCAGACTCTGCCTATGTTCAGTGGGGGAAATTGTAGTAAGTCTTACTTTCCTGTTTGGCAACAGAAACTTGCTGAAACTGAAACTTTTTGGAAATCGGCATTTAGGAATGCTTTGGTATATTTTTGCTGTTTAATTGACCTGAGTTTCTAAGATATACATAAAATCCACATTATTTTGATGAAATAGACCTGGTTATGCTGTCATATGGGGCTGTGGACATGCTCGAAAGAGCTGCCGTTTGTGTTTGCCATTTTACACTGTCTTAAGTCTTGGATTTGTCCCTAACACTCTAACATTCATCAGTGTGCTGTCTTTCTCTGTTCCTGTTTTCTGTCCTTTATAAATTCCCCTGAGGGCTCTACTCTGACATATCAACTCATGTACCCCACCGCACAGTCTCTCAGTGTTACAACATCACAGATCATGTTCTTTGTTCTCCCCTTCCCCATTTGTATGTAGCGTGTCCTAGTCTGTGATCTGCTCACAGTAGTGGACCTATGCACCACAGCCAGACTGAACACCAACCCAAATTTCACCCAACATCATTGCCAATTACGGGAAGTTCTTCATGTTTAAAAAATTGGAACTAAAAGTACAGATTCAGTCTCAGAACTCCCATGATTCAGAGGTAGACTTGGTAGTTCCGGGCAAGTGTGTGTGTGTGTGTGTGTGTGTGTGTGTGTGTGTGTGTTGAGTGTGGCTGTCGGGCCAGGGCCAGTATGATGCAGCCGAGCTCTTGGCTAGGTTAATGGTGGTGGTTTTTAACTTCCTTCTCTTTTTCTAAGGGGACAGTACTGTTAAAAACAGGAGTGAGGTGAATCCCCAGGGCTTCAAGAAAGGCAGCTGGCACTGGGGTAAAACGCCATTACTTTACTATTACTGTTAAGGGAAATGTTTTCAAAATGTCAAACAGACCCTGTCCTGTAGTGCATTCAGGACAGTTCAGTTTAGTACAGTGATTGTTCTGAAAAGAATATTATTTTTTTGTTTGTTTTGTTTAACTTATAAAACAAATGTAATAATTGACATATATAAAATTATATGGATTAGGGTTGGTAAAAATATAGATTTTCTGGGTAGTTGCCATCAGCATTTGAACAATCTCTATATACACTAGATTCCTAAAATCCCAATATTGGCCTTGTAATATGTGAATTTAAGCAAAAAGATCCTTGCGCTAAGAGTAAAAGTTTGGTTTGACTTGTTCCGTTTAATATGCGTGCAAAGATGAGAGCCACGCAAATCCATATGTCATTGATAATGTCTCTTGTAATATCCTTTCTATTCTTTACTGACAGTTGTTTAAACAACAACAAAAAAGAAACATTTAATTCTTATAACAAAGAGGTGCAACTCCACTCTCGTTAAATGCGTTAAGCCAGGAGTTCTCAACGGAGGCGATGGCACCTCCCAGTGGGCGTTCAAAGGATGCCATGGGGCACTGACAGCAAATCGGTTCATCTGTCTTGTTAATCAAATCTATCGTCAAGTTCCTGTTAGCATTCATATGTTTATCTAGACTCCATTATACTGGTTTGTGTGCATTTGTACCACGGTTCATCTGATTCTGAAGTCTAGCAACACATCTGAAGTATCTGGTTTAACCACGTCAAATAGACCTCCACTAATGCACCTGTATCGCTCTATAGCTGAATACGGCTCAATGAACGTTGCAGCGTGAGTGTAAAGCAGGTGCGTTTTTACTCGCAGACCAGTCTCGAGCTCTTAAACGTGCACCTCTGATCCGAGACATGGAAACCATTTGAATTTGGCACAGATTGCATGACCACCCTTGAATTTACTATAGTAACACTAACTGTACTTTAGGCAGAAATAGATTAATTATACATATTATCATATCACAACTTCAGCTCTATTAAAATTTTCATATGCTTCATTAGAGGAGTGAGGGAATATAATACTTTTTTGTTACAACTTTTAAATGTTTACAGTATATTTTTATTTATTGTTTTTATATGTGTTTGTAATTACAAAAATGCAATCATTTGTTTTATAGAAATCCTGTTACATCTAACGTAGTGATGAAGATCCATGCTTAATGTGTGCTTAATGTGGTCTTGTTATAAATACCACTAGGGCTGGTTATCGAGTTCAATAAATTTTAGGCACCGACCGAATTGCCCCTAAACAATCGAGTATCGAAAAATGTCTTGTCGTTCTGTACCAAATTTCGATACGTAAGGGGTTAATCTTGTCAATGATAAGCATGTAGCATATTAGATGTTCCCAAATCTAAAAGTGCTGGTGATTGGTTGTATTTAGGCATCAAGGAAAAACACTAGTATCAGAAAATGGTTTGAGTTCCAGGGCTGAGACCGAATGTTATCAGTAATATTGCTAAAACTGTTCTACATTACAGAGAAATACTAAATGATAATAATGAGCCTTAAAAATATAATTCTTACAAGCACACGCACAAAGCGAGCTGCAGCGACACCGGGAAAAAAGCGGTAATGATTCAGAATGTGTTGGAAAAAACAGCAAGAGACTGTCTGTACATTTTGTTAATTTATAGAGAGAAATGCACATTCAGGTTGAGCAAACAGACGATGTCACTATAATCTCTGGATCAATGATGGTCAGAGTGATAGTCAATAGCTGATGCCTTTGACCATGTCATGATGATATTTGGCTCGT
Source organism: Xyrauchen texanus (assembly GCF_025860055.1). Classification (NCBI taxonomy): domain Eukaryota; kingdom Metazoa; phylum Chordata; class Actinopteri; order Cypriniformes; family Catostomidae; genus Xyrauchen; species Xyrauchen texanus. Next base: position 14,753,894 of record NC_068297.1, on the reverse strand, counting down.
TTTCCCATTAATCAATTAAATTATTAGACTATTATTATTATCAAATTAATATTACAAATAATTTGCCCGTAGACACAGACACGTGTTTGAAGATACGCTATATTATATTATTAAGTACAGATTACAGAAAAGCCTGATACAAAGGCGTTCAGTCTCGTGAAACACGCTCATCTAAGGATCTCGCACTTTGTTTCTGCCTTCCGATTTTTATTTTTAGAGTGCTACAAATGACCTTAGACATCTCAGTTCAAGAGGTGATTTGAGTTCAGTTCACTTTATTTCCACAAAGCAGTTTTATATATATTTTCCTGGATAACGAAATGCCCGACGGGTAGAAAATGCACGGATGAAGCTGCTTTGCCAGAGAGATGTTCACAACTGTTGTAAAGCCATCTTTCAAAAGTTGAACAACACATTTTAAATGTGTTGTAATATATATATATATATATATATATATATATATATATATATATATATATATATATATATAAAAATGTTCAAATTTGAAATCAAGGTGTCTTGCTTTATTGTGTAAGCTTAACCCTAATCATGTTTACCGCATGTACATATATATACATATACACACAGTATTGGCCACAAATATTGGCACCCTTGGTAAATATGGCTGTGAAAAAAAAAAATCTGGCTTTATCCTTTTGATTTTTCATTCAAAATATTCACAAAAATTAAATCTTTAATTGAATTAAAACAATTGAAAGTTGGGAAATATCTCATTATTAAATACATATTTAAACGATGCAGTTTTTTTTCTCACAGCCTTCTTTGCTCATATTTACCTAAATATACACACAATAGACTAGCCACGGTATCATAATTTTCACACTGGTGCTGTTTAAAAATATCCAAGTATATAATAATTAAAAAACGAAATTTATATATATATATATATATATATATATATATATATATATATATATATATATATATATATATACCCACTCGTCCTGATTATGACATTAAACTGATCCGGTAGGGTCTTGTTGGATAGTCTACCAGTAGATCTCTGATCAATATGTTATGGGGACCAATAGCTAGAGAAACTATCGTGAGTGCAGCGGTAATACCTAAACTTCATTAAGGCAAGTACAGGTTTTAACCCTAGAAAGGGGGGTAGGGATAGGCAAGTACAAGGAGACCTTGGAAAGACAAACCCACTGATAGTCTGTGCCTGAGGGCTCATATCCCATCATGGTCTTACCTGGAATAAGGAAAATCTACATAGTATAAACAATATGAAAACACAACTAAATTCTAAACATACAGGCTTGGCCATCGCCCAAGTTATCAAGGTCCATGATGGCAGTTCAACCAATCTGCCAGCCACTGAAAAATACGTGAAGATTGAAAAACCAAAAAACAAGCACTTCTCCGTGGCCACCTACAACGTGAGAACGCTGAATGATACCATCAGCACTGTAACAGGTGAACCCATCACGCACAAAATCGATCGCAATATAGCAGACTGCGAGAAATAAGACATCAACATCGTATCACTCCATGAGCACAGGCATAAAACATCCGATATGTTGGGCTATAGTCAACGCAAACAATGCAGCAACTGAACTCTGGCACATTCAGACTCATCATCCATCTGCCATGGAGTAGCCATTCTGTACAACAGCAAGATTGCTCAGTTAACCACCTCAATCACGGTCAAATCGGAGTGCATAATAATCACACGTATCAAGGGCAATCCAAAAGTATGCATAGTCTCAGCCTGAACGGAAGCTGAACTGTCTTCCATTCGTGGACAACATTGCACAAATGCAGCTGCGATGGGGCTTGAGATAAATGTAGTAAAGACCGTCCAAGTTCAGTTTAAGATGCGACTTTTCAATGCAGCTTGCATATCTTTGCTGCTTTATGGATGCGAGTCTTGGGTGCTCTGCATCTTCGCCAGAAAGTGTTATCGGATCATGCTGGGCATCAATCAAGCTGAAGCTCATATGATGAATCAAGAACTTTACAAGAAAACTGGCAAAATTCCAATTAGCTCAACTATTAGATCGAGACCGCTGCAGTTTATCGGACACTGTCTATGAATGAATGAGTGCGAACCGGCGAACATTTATGCCCTCTACAAGTCGGAAGTAACATCGAACCCACGTGGTAGACAGTGCTTTTCATATCGAGAAGAAGTGTACAAAGATCTTAAACACTTGGGCCTGGAATTGGAAAAAGAACATCTAATGCAAGAGGTCACCAGATTGGCAGAGGAAAGAAAGTTGTGGAAGAGAATTGTCGCACCTAACAGATGATGATGATGATGATGATGATGATAATGATGATGATAAACACTGGCGGCCAAAAGTTTGGAATAATGTACAGATTTTGCTCTTATGGAAAGAAATTGGTACTTGTATTCACCAAAGTGGCATTCAGCTGATCACATTGTATAGTCAGGACATTAATTACATGAAAAAGTACTATTACAATTTGAAGAAAAATTTCAGAACTCCTTAAACAACAAAGACTTCTCATCAAAAAATCCTCCATATGCAGCAATGACGGCTTTGCTGATCCTTGGCATTCTAGCTGTCAGTTTGTCCAGATACTCAGATGACTTGTCACCCCACACTTCCTGTAGCACTTGCCATAGATGTGGCTGTCTTGTCGGGCACTTCTCACGTACCTTACAGTCTAGCTGATCCCACAAAAGCTCAATGGGGTTAAGATTCATAATGCTCTTTTCCAATTATCTGTTGTCCAATATCTGTTTCATTGCCCAATCTAACCTTTTCTACTCACAGCATGTGGAGGCTCATGCTACACTCTGCGTTCCATGCACAACTTACCACGCGACCCATTGAGAGCGAGAACCACTAATCGCTACCAAAAAGAGGTTACACTGTGTGACTCAACCCTCCCTAGCAACCGCGGCAATTTCGTTGCTTGGGAGAGCTGACTGGAGTCATTCAGCACACCCTGGATTTTAATTCACGACACCAGGGGTGGAAGTCAGCATCAATACTTGCTGAGCTATCCAGCCCCCCCCATTCTAACCTTTTCTTTTTGTTTTTCTGAAAGTGTTTTTCTTGCAATTCTTCCCATAATGCCTGCACCCCTGAGTCTTCTCTTTACTGATTTAGATGAAACTGGTGTTGAGCGAGTAGAATTCAATGAAGCTGTCAGCTGAGGACATGTGAGGCATCTATTTCTCAAACTAGAGACTCTGATGTACTTATCCTCTTGTTTAGTTGTACACCTGGCCTTCCACATCTCTTTCTGTCCTTGTTAGAGCCAGTTGTCCTTTGCTTTTGAAGACTGTAGTGTACACCTTTTTATATGAAAAGTTTTTTTGGCAATTTCAAGGATTGTATAGCCTTCATTTCTCTAAACAATGATTGACTGACGAGTTTCTTGAGAAAGCCATTTATTTTATTTATTTTTGACCTAATATTGACTTAAAAACATGCCAGTCGATTGCATACTGTGACAACTCAAAAGCAAACACAAGCTTCATTTAATGAACCACATACATGTAGCTTTCAACTGTGTTTGATATAGTGGCAAGTGATTTTCTAGTACCAAATTAGCAATTTAGCATGATTACTCAAGGTGTTTGAGTGATGGCTGCTGGAAACGGGGTTTGTTTAGATTTTATCAAAAATTGTTTTTTTTTTATAATGTTGGTGCTGCTTTTTTACATCAGTAATGTCCTGTCTATACTTTGTGATCAGTTGAATGCTACTTTGTTGAATTCAAGTACCAATTTCCTTCTGAAATAGAAAACTCTGTACATTCATACTGTCTACCAAAATTATGAAAAACTAATTAAATGAAATGTGTAAAATGTATATTTTGCAATGCACCAAATTATATTATCCCCTGTATTCTAATTGCATGTTTCACAGGTCATTTGGCCCGGTTTTTGTTCTCATAAATTGTGTCAAATTTAATTTATCGATGAAATATGATATATATATATATATATATATATATATATATATATATATATGCATATGTATACGTATATATATTAGGCTGGACGAATGAAATAATCGAAACTGAAATAATTTTCCAATGTCGGTTATTTAGTTTTTTTTTTTAACCCGCTTACTAATTTCCCCTTAAAAACATACTACTGCTTGTGGGCACGTGACTCCGCCCCGTCCAGTCAGCGGCATGGAAGCAACATGGAGGCGAACTCAAACACCGAGTCAACTGAGCAAAAGGAGCAGGTTGTACCAAAGAAAAACACAAGTGTCCATCTTTTGGACACATTTTGGCATCAGTCAAATGTAAACACTACAGAAAAAAACGTTTCATGACCAAACGTAATACCACCAATCTGTTTCAACACTTGGAGCACAATCACGTTACCGAATATGAACAGTGCATGGCTCAAAAAAAGAGAGAGACTGACAATGCCCAGTAACTAGTGCCTCCACAAAGCAGGTGTCGATAACACAAGACAAATTCTACAAAATATGAAAAGGATACAAGATGGAAAGAAATAACTGATGCCATTTGTTACTACATCACAAAGGATATGGCTCCCATAGCTACAGTGGACCGCAGTGGGTTTAAACACCTCGTTAAAACTCTCGACACTGGTGGTGCTGTGTGGTACCTGTGGCAAAAAATTCAAGCAGGAGCATTGATGATTATGTAAAATCAAGTTCAAAATTGGATTTTAAACATCTTATGTAAGTTTTTAGTTGTTCTTGCCTATTATACAGTATTTCATTCTTATTTCAACATGAAAACGGCCATAGAAGATGGCATGGTGGAGAAAAAAAAACAATAAATCAAATTGTAATTTATTTATTTTTTTATAGCACTAAACATAGCTGTTTTATCAAGAGAAATTAACCAAATTCATAATGAATACCTATTGAAAGGTATGAAAATCAAAATAACAGTATGAGTCGATTTATGTCATGTTAATATATATATCAGTTATCTTTGCTGAAAATGATTACTAAACTGTTTGTTATATTAAATAACCATTTTGCCTATTTTCAAATTAAAGGTATTGAATCTCTGCTTATGTTTTGATTTATATTCTTTTTTTTGGAACTTGGACACAAACCGAAAGATAAAATTATTATTAAATGATTCAGTCTGGCATCAGAGCAAAACATTTTTATGTTATGTAATAACTGAGTTATAACAAGCTCTGTATTTTCACATTACTCTGTTTCTTTGTCTCTCACGTAATCTTGCTGTAATCAGTCCTGCCCATTGCTAGACGCAATTCCGCCATGGTATAGCAAAATCTCTGTTTACACATGCCAGTGCAAAGTGTATACCATAATACTGCCCAGACCTAGTCTATATTAATAAAAGAGGAGCCTGTGTTAAAATAGGTTTTAAAAAGCAGAAGTAGAGCCCAGGTCTTTGCTGGCTGACTGTGATGGGTGCATGCAGGGGTTGGGCGGCTGGTTATATGGGGATGTTTTGGGTTTTTAATTCTTCTCCTTTCTTTGTCGTATCTTCTCTCCCTCTGCATCAGCCCTATTCTAATCACTGACAATATCTTGCCTGATGATTTCAGAGCTAGGACTATTTCTCTTTGTGTGGGATCCTTGATAATTAACACTGTTTTACCTTCCATTTTCCTCAAGATATCCTTTCTTTATGTGTTAGATTTTCAAATTTTTTGTTATTTATTCATCTCTCTTCCTCCCACCATTTTCTCTCTTTTGTCACATATTTCTCACTCCCTCCATGTCCTGTCTCTCTTTTCTCTCACACAGACCCTCAGTTTGTTGTGTATCAGTTGAAGGTGAAGATCCATACGTCAAACCCGGCCCACACGCGGAGGGAAGAAAAGCACATGATCTTTGAGTTCCCTCAGCCTCTTCCTGTATGTGGTGACATAAAAGTGGAATTTTTCCACAAACAGAGCAAGATGATGAAGAAGGTAATTGACCTTGTTTTCATTTTATTTATTTTTTTATGGCCAATGCTGATGTCTAGAAAGTAGGGTGGCCGATATGATGCTAATATTTACATAATGATGGCAAATAAGAAATTGCTAAATTAGTTTTTGCACAATATTTACTAACTTTCAAACAAAAAATACATAATGCGCAATATCCAATTAACTGTCGTTAGATTTTGGAACTGACACTATACTGAATGACCACTTCTGATTTCAGACCATGCTGATTAACAAAACAGCCAAATATCAGCCAATTTAGAGCAGTTTGTACTTTTCCTATCGTATTACATTTTTAGTGTCTTTGCTTCAGCAACTTTGTTTTTCTTGTGCCCTGGATATGTTTTCTCCCCCCCCCCCCCACCCCCACAGAGCCTGTCTGTCCTGTGGCTATTTGTTTCTATGCTTTATATAAATGTGTTTATAAGTGCCTTCGTTGGAATGTGTATTTGTGTTTGTAAACATTTAGCTATTTATGGCCATCAAATGCCCAAATGTAAACCTTTGCTGTGTGCTTGTGTGGGTTTGCAGGATAAAATGTTCCATTTCTGGATAAACACATTCTTCATCCCGGGTCCCGAGGAAGCCGGGGAGAAAGTGGAGAATGGGTCTGTGGTCAACGATGTGGACAGCCTCTCCTCCGAAAGCCAAAGCTCTCTGGTGGAGAAGGAGCGAGGAGTCGGAGGTGGACTTGAAAGAGACAAAGCAGCTGAAAGGGGAGGAGAGCGAGCGGGAACAGCAGACGGAGATAAAGACTACTTGATTCTGACCTTAACGAAGAACGACCTGGACAAGGCCAATAAGGACAAAGCTAACCGTTATTTCTCACCCAACTTCAAGGTGAGGTGGGACACTGTTGTATCGATGCTGAGCTGTAGATCTTAGCTGCTATTCTGCTGGAAGTAGGGCTGCACTATTATGGGAAAAATCCTATTTGTTGATAATTTTCCATTGATATTGTAATTCCGATTTGTTCGTTTCAGCCAGCAGAAGTTACATTAAATACTTATTTTCAACTTCATTCCATATTCTTTTTTAAGCTACACATAAAAAAAGAAGCTGAGAACTGTTGAGCTGAATTACTTACTATTTTTACATCAACATCACATCGAGCTAGTTAGTTGCATGATAAAACTTAACTATTATTCAGTTTTATTTAATAAATTGTGACCAGAAATCGAGCATAGCAACAATATTAGAACACTCCCAAGTACCAACTCTGCCTCGCGAATGCTGATTTTGTCATGTTTCTCATTTGCTGTGTATTAACAGTACAATTTTTAAAGCTTTTCGAGATTCATTTTCATGTGCCACCACAAACCAAGGTAAAATCTAAAGCAAGCATCTGGGCATCAGACCGTTTATGATTTGCACATTAGGATTGGTTGTCATTACTGATAGGACTATAGAATAATAAAAGCTTCTCTGATTCGCCATGGCCATTGGGCAGTTTTCTAAAACAATTTGCTACTTTTTACTTCTGCTATCTCTGCTTTCTATTGACACCTTAACAGACCGTGTCTGTGATTAGTTGGAATACTCAACTGCTGCAAAATCCCACTGTGAATTGAAAGCTTTGATGCAACAGGAGTACACTTAAATGGAATGATGTATTCGTCAGCTTCACAATTAGTTAATCGCGGCAGCCGTTATTGTAATCTTGATTTTTTTCTATAATTTGTGCAGCCCTAACCGGAAGCCAGGAGTGTTTATTTTAAAATACACCTGATTCAAACGGTACACTCATCTGAGCCCTTGATTGATGGAGTCATGTGTTTGCTCATTGTCTCTGCTGGACTCTTTGAGACAGAGCATCAATCCAGTCTAAAGCGTACTTTTTTAAAGCAAAACAAATCTCAATGATATCATAGATTTTATTTATGCAACCGTTAGTTCTGTTAATCCATTAATTTGATTGGTTGAGCAGCTCTCAAAGAGCGATATTTCCCATAACAGAGTGTTTCACTGTTTGCGTCGCTCTGCTTGGTGGCATCAAAGCTTGACCATGTTTTGACGTGTTTTTAAAAACATTTTTTTATTACTTTTCAGAACAGAAATGAAATGAAATGGCTACCCATATTGTTTCTGAAACATAAGTTACTCTATTTTAACTGCTAAATTGTAGAACTGTTGTGTAAAAGCAATATCATGCAATTGTGCTGTTGTACTGACCATGTCTGTGATACCTACAGCTGAATCACAGCGGTGCTGATATTCAGTATAACAGCACTCTTGCTCATGATATTCCTTAAAGGAATATTCCGGGGTCAATACAAGCTTAAGCATAATCACTCAGTGTTTATTACCAAAAAATGTATTTAGACTTTTCTTAATTCCCTCCTTTTCTTAAAAAAAAAAAAATAAAAAAGCAAAGATCTGGGTCACATTGTGGCACTTACAGTTGAAGACAAAATTATTAGCCCCTATGTAATTTAAACTATTTTTCAGATATTTCCCTAGTGATTTTTAACAGAGCAAGGGGATTTTAACACAGTATTTCTTATTATATTATTCCTCTGGAGAAAGCCTTATTTATTTCAATTTGCCTGGAAAAACAAAATTTGCTTAGGTCAATATTATTGGCCCCCTTAAGAAATTATCTGTTTGATTGGCTATGGAACAACCACTGTTATCCAATGACTTGCCTAATTAACCTAACTCACCTAATTGAACTATTTAATCCCCCAAGCCTTTAAGTTGCACTTCAAACTGAGGATTAGTATCTTGCAAAACATCTAGAGAATTGTTCATGCTCACAAAGCAGGAGAAGGATATATACGTTTATCAAAGCGTTTTCAGGTGCCAAGAACTGCCATGAAGTATTATCAAGAAGTTTGAAAAGACCCAAGTAGTGGAGAACAAGACTGGCAGAAGCAGTAAGCAAAATATTTCAAAAACCTTGGAAAGAAAACTGGTGAGAGAGGTTTCTAAAGACCCAAGAACAACTGCCAAGACACTAGTGAATGATTTAGCCAAGTCTGGGATTGAGGTCTCAACGAAGAGTCACAAGAACCCTGCACAGGAATGAACTGCAAGGTTGCAGACCAAGAAGAACTCTGAACTCAACTTCTGAAGAAGAGATGCCTCAAAGCTAGACTGAAGTTTGCCAAGGACAACCTAGAGAAAAATTATGCATACTGGAAACATGTCCTTTGGTCAGATGAGACAAAACTAGAGCTCTTTGGCCATAGAGATGTTGCCTATGTTTGGAGAAAGAAGGGCGAGGCGCTCAACCCAAAGAACATCGTTCCCACAGTGAAACATATCAGTGGGAGAATAATGCTGTGGGGATGTTTCAGTGTGTCTGGAACTGGGAATCTCATCAGGGTCGAAGGAATCATGAAAAAGGAAGACTACGAGAAGATTTTGAAAGACAACCTCTGGCAATCTGCAACAAAACTTGGTTTTGGTCGACATTTCGTCTTCCAGCATGATACCGACCCAAAGCATACCTCACTTCTGGTGAAGAACTACCTCCAAACGAGCAAAGTGAACGTCCTAGACTGGCCTGCACAAAGCCCAGACTTTAATCCCATAGAAAATCTGTGGGCCACACTGATGACTAGAGTCCATGCCAGGAGACCAACAAATCTGGAGGAGCTTCAGAGATTTGCTAAGGAGGAATGGGCTGCTGCGACTCAGGAGAAATGCCTAAAACTTGTTGAGAACTACAACAAATGACTAAAGGCTGTTATCAAGCAAAAGGGATACACTATTGACTATTAACATCAGAAGACTAATAATTTTGACCTGTAGATTGTTTTTATTCTTAGTTATAATTTTGTTTCTATTTGTATTATAAAAACTCTAAGTTGCCTAAATAAACTATTATGTTTAGAAATGCATGTTGAAAAAATTATTTGCTCCATTAAACAGCACTTGGGAATTATTTGAAAAATAACTAAATATTTCATAGGGGGCTAATCATTTTGTCTTCAACTGTACAACGGAAGTAAATGTGGCCAATCTGTATGTGAATATACTCCATTTCAAGTGTTTCCACAAGACGTAAACTATTATGCATGTTAACGTGATTTTAGTGTGGTACGTTCACTTTCTAACCTTTTCTGTGTAAAGTTCAATCTGATTTAAAAAATTGTTGCCATGAAAATAAAACACTGTAAACCCTAAAACCATCTAAGTTCCTCACTGTAACCTCGAGTTCTTTTTGCTTTTTAGAAAAAGAAATAAAAAATGTTTGGTAATCAATAGAGATACACTGATCCGAGACTGATATTTTTAGACTGATTAGGTATCAGTCCAACGAGGCTGATCCAAATCTGATGCTGTGTGTAATCATGTTCGTTACTGTCAAGATCCAAAAATTACATTAAAGAACCATAAAACACCCATTTAAGTAGTCCGTGTGACTCATGCTACTTGAAGACATGCAATAGCTCTGTGAATCGCAAAAGGTTGTGTTTAAATGTATAGTATGCATGCGCAACGCATTAGTGAATGACGTCACCAGCACCCGCAGGCTGGTGATGCGATCGAGCTCTCAGAGTGGAGTGCAATATTCCACGCAAACAAAATCTTAGATGTAGATGCTCAATAGTTTGGTTCACTTATAATATGCATTTAGAATAGAACCAGAGGAGCATTTCACCAGATTTTGAATAAAAAGCCAATTAAACTGTGGACTAGCCCAAATACAGATACTAACAGGACATCCTGGAGTGCTCCGAATGCCAAAATAAAAGCCCAAGGGTTTTAAATTATATATTACTCTTGTATTATGAAATTCTAAGTCAATAATAATTATTAATAATTTATTATTATAAGTATTATTTGTTTACAAATGATAATACTATTTAAGTTGAATCTGTTTAGAGGATTGTGTTTCTTTTACATATAAAAGAGTACCCCCACTTTGTGTCACACAGTGAAGTGTAGATTTTCCAAACTGATTATGAAAAAAACAATATTGGTATCGGATCACTATGGGAAGTGGCTGATACTGAGATTTTAGGTTTCGAAATCGGCTCGGAAGAGAAAAATTGGTATTGGTGCATCCGTAGTATTCAACATTATACCACAAATGATGCTGATTGAGCTTAAGAATGTATTGGAACCTGGAATATTCCTTTTAATTACATTATTATAATTATTAAATTAGAGAAAAGATATTGGCACTCAGAGGCGGATTGAGTATCTGTAAGGTTTTATTTTGCTGATGTACAGCACAGTTATTTCACTGTCTGTCTTTCTCTATCTCAGGTGAATTTGTACTTCACCAAGACGGTCGAGGAGCCCTCAAACTCAGAAGCAAGCACTTCAACTTCTGTCACTCCGGATGTGAGCGACAATGAACCTGATCACTACCGCTATTCTGACACCACTGATTCAGATCCTGAAAATGAACCTTTTGATGAGGAACACCACACACAGATCACAAAAGTGTGAACACTTTTGGCATCTGCACACATGCATACAAACACACACAAACATACATGCCGTACAAAAACAAGACAAACCAACCAACACCAGTGAAATAAAAAAAGGAGAAAACTTGAAAATAAACTGAAGAGAAAAGGACCCTTCCTCCCCCACTCCCTCCACCCTCCAACAGCTCAAAGACAGTTTGTGTCACGTCAAATGCCATTGATCACAGATGACAAAAGTATTCTGACCAATATATTGTTTTACTTCATTTTGATTGTGATGAATTTCTTGTGTGGTTCATAAACACTGTTGCCTGAGGTGGGAGGGAGGGTCCTGTAGCTATTCTGTGTATATAAAATCCCTTTTTTGTGTCAAAGACAATAAATCTAGGCAATCAGGGGAGGGGAGGCGAGGGATCGCAGACCACACATCTCTCCTCCCTGTCTTCACCCAGGCCAGTGCTGCAATTACTCTCTCCCCCTCTCTCTCGCTCTTCCCCCTCCTTACTGTGAATGCTTCTCGTGCTGTCTGCAGGCGCTAAGACCTTTGATCCCTTTCCTGCGCAGTGTGTGCTGGGACAGGCTGTCGTGCAAAGGCTCTACAGTGTGCCAGCGTTCCTTGTCCTAGCATCACAACCCCCCCCCCCCCACTGTGTATAATGATAAATTATGCAGAAAAACACGACATCCCATGTAATTGTCGATGTTTTTCTTTATTTTTCTTTTCTTTTTTTTATCCTAAGATAATAAAAAATATAATACACGAAAGCGCAGGGAACCAGTGTTTGCAATAATGTTAACACTCAACATTTAAAGGACAACTTGGTGTGCATGTCATTGGGAGTCAGTGTCCATGTTTAATAAATGCTATATGATGTGTTTTTATTAAAACATAAGTGTCCGAAGTCTCTTAAGCAGTCGTCTGAGATCAATTCACAAACACTGTAAATCCGTTTTAAGATCTCAAGCTGTAATTGTTTTGGCGTTTTTCAGATTTCTTTTCCTTGCACGCTTTTGAAAATTTCAGCAATACATCCAGTAACATTTGTTACTGATTGTGCCATGAAACCTGTTGCCTTCTGTTGAGAATGGAGACCACTTTCACCAGACTACCACTTTAAAGGTTTTTATACCATTTGAATGGTATCCTATGGGTATATGGGATCCTCTATAGATTATTTTAGGTTAAGATATTTTTAGATTGGCATAAAAGATGGAAAGCCCCATGCTGGGTTTAGGCACAGCGCTGATGTTGCTTCAAATAGCAATATAGGGCTTCTTACTTGAAATAAGTTGTGAAAATGGACTCTTCTAATTATGATTCTAAAAAAACAAAGCTTCATAGTTATTGTGGAAATCAATATTAATATGGAATAGTGTGCAGATTTAAGAAATATATATATATATATATATATATATACATTATATTGTTGTCCAGGCATAATACTGTCGCTGCCAATCTGTAGTTTTCAGTCATGAGCTTACAGAGTTTAGACATGGACCCAAATATTCATCTTATAACAAATAGAAGGGAACAAAGATATATAGTCCCCTTTTGTAGTTGCTGTCTTATTCTTCCCTTTTTTCTTTTCATGTTGGTATATGTTGCCATTCTCCAGCTTTGTCCAGTTATACACTGGAATATATCTCCCGTAGTGTTGATAAAAACATCAAAGTAGACTTGCAACCACCAATGATGGATAGAGGAACTGTTCCGCTGTACTGTAATTGGTTGCCCGTTGGGGAGTAAAAGACACGAATCCTGAATGACCAATGGAGTGCTTATCCTCCCCTGTCAGCAAGCACGTTTTCTGTTTCATCAGGAAGAGATATGACTCAGGTTTACATCGAAAAACTTCCTGCTGATGCAACCCCACGACAATCTGTTAACCGCTGTGCCTTGTTTAAGCTATACGCATGTACATTTTGGGGAATTTGAAGAGAAGTTTGAAACAGCAATGCGATTAGAATTGAATTTGGAAACTCCCTTAGCTTTGACTGAATTAACTTATTAAATTCCTGCATTAGTATAGCTAGAATGTTTTGATCAAGCCTGACATTCTTTTTTTTTTTTTTTTCTGTCTGTCTGTCTGGAAACCCCTCAACTACTGTACACTGTTGGACAGTATAAAACTAATCTGGCAAAAAAAAAAAAACTTGCTGTTAGAGCACAGCTGTGTTGTTTGGATTAGGCCTAGAGTGAAACAGGAAGTGGGGATTAACTGGCCTGGGTGGCAGGTTCTGCATTTCTTTAAAATAGCAAAACAGCCCTGAGAGAAAGAGTGAGGTTGTACAATTTTTTTCAGAGCAAATATAGCTTTGACATTTATTGAGACTAAATAGTAGTAGCTAATTTTCCTTTGCCAGAACTTGTCTGTATTAAATGTGCTGGGTTTGATACAGATTAATCTCAATGGGCAGTATTTGTAGCATTATGTTGATTACCACAGCAATTTTTTTCTATTTATTCCTTATTTAAAAATCGCTGTTACAGTAAGGCACTTGCAGTGGAAGTGAATCTGGCCAGTCAAACATCAAAATGCTCACCGTTTTGAAAGTAGAGCAACAAGACGTTAACAAATGTGTTGTTAACATAACTCTAGTTTGGTTAAAACCCCTGTTCTACATGATTTTAGTGTGATAATATAGTTCCTAGTGTTTACAGCGTTGCATCAGCATGGCAAGAAGGTTGTAACATTGGGTATGAATTTACACTGATAATGTTAGTGAGGGATTTTATCAAATCAGAATTGACTTTTTTGTAATGTAAATTTTCACATACAAGGAATTTGCATTTGGTGGTTGATGCATACAATAAACATAGTAAGATAAATAATAAACTATATTTAAGATACAATATATATAGAAAAATTAAACTGACTGGTTGTAATAAAAGAGTTGTGCAGAATATGTGCAGTTGTGCAGGGAAATGCAAAATATGTGCAGAATATGAACCATAGAAATCATGTTAATGTGTAATGTTTACATCTTGTGGCTATATTTAGATTTGTATTTATTTATTTATGAACTGGTCCCATTCACTTCCATTGTATTCAAGTGCGTTATTGTAACCTGTGCTGTCTTTTTTTCTCTTCAATTTACATTTTTATTGATTCATAGACTTATCACATAGAAAAAAACACAGTATGTAGTGAAACACATTTAACATTAAACCCCACTATTACCCCTTCCAATCACCCACCCTGACCCCCAATGAACACCACAATGGTCCCAATAGAAATACATACAAAAACAGAAAAAAAAGAAAATGGAATTATCATGTATAATTAAAGCTAAACTACACTCTCCAATACCCCTCCCAGAGAGTCTCCCAAAAAACACTAAATAGTAGCCCATTTCCTATCAAACAAATTATTAACCCCCATCCTTCTGCTTGAACCCTCATCGAAAGTAGCCACTCTCCTCATCTACGCACACCATTCCAGGAATGAGGGCTCTCCATCCAACTTCCATCCCCTTAAAATAACCTGCCTACCAATAATAACACCGGTCAAAACCCAATTTCTTTTATGTATTTATCCCCTAATGTATGACCATCCCATCTCCCAAAATGCAGAGTCTGGGGCAAAACTAAATTTGAGTGCCCAAAACATCACACACACTCTGTACCTTCAACCAAAATTATTGGATCTTACCACACCCCAAAAAATCATGGGTTGTGTCTCCATCTTCTGATTGGCATCGCCAGCATATATCTTTGTGTCTTTAAGACCAAGCATATACAATCTAGAGGGGGTCTAATAGAATCTATGTAAAGTCTTAAGTGACATAAGGCGCACCCTTGCATTTGTAGATGCAGACTTTTGAGAATCCTAGCCCACACTCCCTCCTCCAATACCAAGTTTAAATCTTTCTCCCATAATCTCTTGATTGAAGTTAAAGCTCCAATCCCCAGACTCTGAATTAGCAGGGAGTAATACACTGATGCCTCATGACCTTTTCCAAAAGCAGTAATCCCCTCTCCCAGAGTATCTGCCACTTTAGGGGTGTGTGTGCTTCTTCTACAAACAATACAGAGCAGGTGGCGCAGCTGTAAATACCTCAAGAACTGAGATCTGGGAATCCCAAAAAGTTTAACCAAATTTTCAAAAGATCTCAATACTCCACTCTCATATAGGTCACCATGTGGAATCCCAAAAAGTTGAAACAATTGAATCCTCACACAATCGAATCTGACCAGCAGAAAGGGGACCTATTAATACATATTTTAGGGTTCAGCCCTATGCTTGAGGCAACATTTAAATAAATGTCTGAATTAAACACTTTTGTCCAAACCGAGTGCAAATGCGAGATAACGGGATGTAACTTAACTTCTCAGATTGGTTTGATAGAAAGGCTTTGCAATGGCGGAATAGGGGAATTTTGTACTTCCTGTTCAGTACAAAACTAGGGAGGGGCTCTCTCAGGTGGAAGTGACTAATGAGCCAAAAGTCTGAGATTGAACACATAATAATAAAACTAAATCTTGGGTAGGCCTAGCCCACCTTTGTCAATCGGCCTTTGCATTTTAATGAAATGTAATCTGGGCCATTTACCAGACTTTGCTATGCTAACAAATTGCTTGAAATAAGATAGGGGGACATCTAGAGGGAGAGATTGTAACAGGTAGTTACATTTTGGAATATAATTCATTTTAATAACATTAACCTTCCCAATCATAGATAAATGTAATAAAGCCCACCTGCCTACATCATTGGAAAAACTTTATATAAAGGTGTCAAAATTTACTCTTAACTAAATCAGACAAATTTGCTGGGAATAAAATGCCCAAATACTTAATGCCCTGTTTGGGCCACTGGAAGGTGCCAGGCTGGAAAGCCGTTACTGAGCAGTATGCTGTCAGAGCCAAAGCTTCGGATTTCGATCAACTCAGCATCTTGAGGATTTAGAAAAGGAATTAATAATTCTGTGGAGGCAAGGCATAGATCTAGTGGTGTTGGAGATGAATAATAAAACATAATCTGTGTAAAGCAAATGCTTATGCACCACACCTCCTGCCATAACTCCTGGAAAATCATCCTCCTTTCTTATTGTTCCAATAATGGTTCCAGGACAAGACAGAACAATAATGGGGAAAGAGTAAAATAATCTGAAATTAATCAATTTGTTTGTACCGACACTACAAGGTGTCTATAAAGTAACTTAATCCATCCAATAAAAGTATTCCCGAACCTGTATATTTCCAAAATCTTAAAAAGATAATCCCATTCTACCATATCAAACGCCTTTTCAGCATCAAGTGAGATGGCCGTGACTGGAGTCTGATCATTTGCCACTGACCACATAATACTGATGAGATACCTAATGTTATCAGAAGAGCTGCGGCCCCGAATAAACCCCACCTGATCTATATGTATAAGAGATGTCATAACTTTACTTAATAATTTATTTGCCAATATTTTAACATCTAGCTGGATCAGGGAAACTGGACGATAAATCTTACACTCGCTTGGATCTTTGTCTTTGTGGATGTTTACTTATCAATGTAATGACTCCCCTGCTCTTACTTGAGCCAGCACTAAAGAAAATATGCCCACCCCATATCCTCCCAAATTTTCCAGCTTCCTGCATGGAAAGATGCCTTTCTTGAAGAAACACTATATAATATTTATTTGGTTTAAGAAAATAAATAACCTTACTTCTTTTTATGGGGTGCCCCAACCCATTCACATTCCACATGGAGAGAGACAGTCCACTCATATCAATATTTGACATTTTGACATACAAGAAAAAATTGTGTGTCAAAAATAAAATTATAAAGACCACATGCCAAAATTAGTGCAACAGTCAAACCCCAAACTTCCTCCCGAACCAAACAAACAGAAAAAAGAAAAACGTGCGCATTAACCCCACACACGACAGTGCCAACCGGCGTCCATCCCTCTAAACTCAAACAGTCCATGTAAGCCTACGAGAGCCCCCATGACAACTTTGCCGTCGGATTGCTCAAGTCCAGTGTTTAGATACAAATTTTGTGAGACAGAATTACATAACAGAAGAAAATCTATAAAACAAACTCCAGACAATAGGCAGAATAAACACAAAGAATGTGTAGATCCATCCGCATAACTGTTCCAAAGGTGTGTTCCTCCCCAAAACAAACTCCAGCTTCTAGCAGAACCAGCACAAAAAACAAAAAAAATCAGTTCAGTTTCCTCGGACAGTCAAACAAATGTTCAGTGAGCCGGCTGTTTCATGAGAGCAGCAGATGACCTAATCATTCCAATGTCCTGCAAAATAAAATACTCCACAAAACAAACTCCAGCCAATAGGAGGCATAAACACAAAGAACATGCAAATTCATCCACAAACTGTCCAGAAGGAGTGTTATTCCATAAAAAAAATTCCAGCCGCTAGGACCAGCACAAAAAGAAACAAAAAAGGCACCCAGTTTCCTCAGATGGTCAAGTGAATTTTCAGTGAGTCAGGTCCTCTTGGCTACAATGCGAACCCCACACAATGACTTACTCATTCTATTGACTTTATGAAGGACAATGCTTGTTGGGGACAAGTAAATACTTTGCAGCCATCCTTAGCATCTATTCTCAACCTAGCCGGGAACTTCAGTGCAAAAGCTTCTTGAAGGAGTGTTATTCAACAAAACAAACTCCAGCCGCTAGGCGGAACCAGCACAAAAAGAAAAAAAAAGTTGCCCAGCTTCTTTGGATGGTCAAGTGAATGTTCAGTGAGTCAGACTCACTTGGCTGCAATGTGAGAATCACACTATGACTCACTCATTCCATTGACTTTATGAAGGACAATGCTTGTTGGAGACATGTAAATACTTTGCGGCCATCCTTAGTATCTATTCTCAGTTTGTCCGGGAACATCAGTGCAAAAGCGACCTTTCATTGATGTGACATTTTTGCATTCCTTGAATCAATCACATTTCTCTCTTGTCAAATTTGCAAAGTCTGGGAACAAGAAAATGTTGTGGTTCTTCCAAGAAAGCCTTCCTTTATTTCTTGCCTTGTGTAACACAAGATCTTTATCGGATGTTCTCAGAAATTTGGCCAGAATTGATCGGGGTCTGTCTCCTTCCGCGGATCTCCGAGCCAGAACACTGTGAGCTCACTCGATTTCCAGCTTATGGCCTGTTATGTCGAGCAGACTCGGGAAGAGCTCATCTAGGAATTTCACCATATCTTGGCCTTCTTCGTTCTCAGGAATTCCAAAAATTCAGACGTTGTTTGGCCGGTTACGATTCTTCCAACTTTTCCCAAACGCGTTCCAAGTCGGTCATATAATTGATTGGTTTCTCGGCATCCCCCATTCTTGTAATCAAATCCGTGATCTATCAACGTAACACAGGAAGATCCTCAAAGTCAGCAGTGCCCATCGGCAGCATTGCCGACATGTTCAAAAGTTGATCTCTCCCACTGCACCGTCCAAACTGAGTCCCCGGTCTCCAGTCTTCTAAGTGTATTTTAATGTCTCCAGAACCCGAGGACTTTGAATTCTTGACATATTGTCTTCGTAGAACAGTTTTGGAACAGGGTGTATCGAATCTCACCGGTTCACACGTCCAACCCTCCTCGAACAGCACCACGTGACACTTTTTATTTATTAATAAACAAGGAACTAGTTGAAAATAATTTTTTGTTAATCAATATTATACCCAACATGATCACATGGGAAGTCAGAATGTTGTTTTCGAAAGTTCAAGTGCCCTTGGATTGGCCACATTATGCCAATTCACTGACAAGCGCCATCTCCTATCAGACATATTTTGCATCGGCTCCAGCATGTTTAACTTTCCTTGTGGGACAGACCGCAATCATGCTGCATTAGCAGCATTGGTTATCCAGGTTTGGATCCCGCAATAAAACCAGAAAATAATTGCGTTTGCATAATCAGTGATAAGCGCTATTTGGAGGTTGCATTTTTCCTTCTAACTCCTGTTTTCCTTCTTTTTCCTATTACATTTTACTCCACTGATGGGAGGTTTAGGTTTGGGGGGTATAGTTTAAAAATATATTTTTTACTTATTCTTTAAGTTAATATTCTTTACAACTCGAATTTGGTGCTTCTCCGTGGAAATTAGACCCGAAAAATGGAACTCGCACGTGCCCATACGCCCACCAAAACTTACCGCTTTGGCTACTGGGGGCAGTGTTTCGAAATTTCGGTAAGAGCTAAACAAAAGTCAACATAATGTTTCCGATTTCACTGTGAGTTCAGTCTGATAATGCCACAAATACTGTCAATTGATTAACTTGTTTTGAACCTGCAACCTACAACTTTGAATCTGTAAGAAAGCAAAAGAGCACAACAGTTTGACAAATGTCATACTGAGGGAAAAGAATTCGCAAAATAAGGATATTTTTAATTCTGAGAGAGGTTGAGTGTGTGTTGGTGTGTATGCGGTTTCATTTTAAAAAGCGTTTGATTAGACAGAATCTCAAGGGGAAAGGATTAGAGGATTATGGCATGTTTTCCCCAGAGACGATCGGCCACGCTAGGCCAGCCTAACATCCATCACAGCCAAATTAATACAGGGCTCAGATAACAGACGCCAACACTTCTCATATCAGCGTTGAGGAGTGTGTCCTCTCAGTGAACCCGACTTACTGTCACACATCTCATACGTGGACAAAGGCAATCATAAAGAGGTTTGAAAAATGGCTTAGAGCCAAACCCAGATTATCAAAACCACTCAAAAACTTTCTCAGTCTTTGTTTGCATGACACATATTAAAACCTCATGGTACAAACACACACACGCATACTAATACCCAGTGACAAACACACATGGAATAAAGATAATGCTATTACTGCACTAGACGTGAATGCATACACTCATGTTGTTCCCAAGTTCATTACATTTATAAAGCCATAAGAAGTACCCGAATGAACCAATTTTTAAATACAGGTAGTAGAGCGGGTCAGCCACTAATCGCAGGGTTGGCGGTTCGATTCCTGGCCCAAATGACTCCATATGCCTAAGTGTCCTTGGGCAAGACACTGAACCACAAGTTGCTCCCAATGGCTGGCTAGCACCTTGCATGGCAACTCTGCCTTCATTGGTGCAGTGTGTGTGAATGGGTGAATGAGACACAGTGTAAGCACTTTGAAAACCGCTAAGGTTAAAAAAGTGCTATATAAGTGCAGACCATTTACTTTATGGCGGTGTAGTATTTCAGAAATATCATAAAAGAGGAGTAGGATGTCAATAAACTGCATATGTTTAAGTATTAGTAAAACTTATAAGGTCACAAAATTAAAGGTATAGTTCACTCAAAAACAAGACGTTCTGTCATCATTTACTCATCATGATGTTAATCCAACCAATATGATTAGTGTGGCCACGTCCACACTAATACATTTTCATTTGAAAACATATTAATTTATTTAAAGTGCGTTTACAGCTCT
The DNA here is from genome assembly GCF_025860055.1 of Xyrauchen texanus. NCBI lineage: Eukaryota > Metazoa > Chordata > Actinopteri > Cypriniformes > Catostomidae > Xyrauchen > Xyrauchen texanus. The sequence goes on along the minus strand of NC_068297.1, from coordinate 14,733,210 downwards.
CATCCACACTGGAACGGTACTGAAAACCAAGACTCATCGTAAAAAGATGACGTTAAAAAACAAAAAAACTAAAATTCACACTTCAATGGATTAGTGGACGGGGCATTGCTTTCTTCTGTGGAACACAAAAGGAGATGTTAGGTTAGCATTCACTTCTATTGCATCTGTTTTCCATACAATGAAAGTGAATGGTGACTTGGTGAATGGTGGTCTGCATAATATCTCCTTTTGTGTTCCATGAAAGAAAGGCATATGGATTTGGAACGACATGAGGGGGAGTATTTTTAGATGAACTATCATTTTAAGTATATGATTTCTAATGCGTAAACTAGATCTTCATATCTCTATATTTTGTATTTCCTTGCTCTCTCTAGCCTGAATGCTTGTCATTCAAGGAAACATATTTATCTGACAGTTCTCCACTCCAGTGTAACAGCTGAGAAAGACATTCCTTAGTTGAGACTTAAGGTAGGTTTGTGGTTTTATGTCACCATATTGCCACATATGTGCAAAAAAGTGGGCTAATGTTCTCTGCTTTATGGCCTACATAGAGGTGCTAGTTGTTTGGCACTGTATGAGGGGGAAATGTGTGTTGAGATAACAGTTGTTCTATGCCGTATGCCATAATTTGCATTTACACCCCTAAATTTACATGTTGTGTGAATGTTTGCATGTGAGCAGGGTTGGGAGGGTTACTTTTGAAATTTATTCCACTACAGATTACAGAATATATGCTGTAAAATGTCATTTGTAACATATTTTGTTAGATTACTCAAGGTCAGTAATGTATTCTAAATACTTTGGATTACTTCTTCAGCACTGGTAGATTTGCTTGTTTTGACTATAAAAACTCTAACAATACAGTTAGACAAAATACACGTTACAAATACATTCTCTGAAAAACCTAAATATCTTATGCAGTGTTGTTTCTAAAACTAGATAAATCAAAATTATCTTGTTTCAAGTATTTTTTGATATTTTTACAGGAAAACAATACAAAAATTATTATCAAGAATATGATTTTTGCCCTAATATCAAAGGTCTTACTAGAAAAAAAAAAATATGATCTAACGTGAATTTTCTTAATAAAAAAAAATATGATCGTGACTGGTAATGTGCATGTAAAATGGCTAGAAATAGCCTTTTAGCTTAGCGTAAAGCGGACAATTTTCACAAGGTTTATTTCTATTTCTTCTGCTCCAAACTTGCTCCAAACTGACTTCTCTGTCTGCTCCTATGAATGTAACACATCACAAGAAAGTGTTTCACCGCTGTTCAAATGCAATGTGGATCACATCATTTATATGTATAAATGTTTTCCATCTGAAAGGACTAAATATTAAATAGTAATCTCTTCAGTAATCAAAACACTATTTGAATGTAGCAGTATTCTAAATACCAATGATTTAAATTGTAATCATAGTGGAAAACAGTTACTTATATTTTGTATTTTAAAGACATAATCCCATTACATGTATTCTGTTTCTCCCCAACCCTGCATAATATAACATAGTATTTCACAGTATAATAGTGAAAGTGTTAGTGTGTTTGTATAGTGTCCTCTGGTGCCATCTGCCAGTAACAAAGCAGAAGTGAAACATAATACATAGCAGGGGCTCAACCAATAAGCAAATGGCAGAAAGTGAGTCAGACAGCTGAGAGGCAATCTGTGAAAGAATGTGTGTGGGGGCCTGGGTAGAGTCAGCAAGTTAAGACGCTGACTACCACACCTGGAGTCACAAGTTCGAATCCAGGGCATGCTGAGTGACTCCAGTCAGGCTTCCTAAGCAACCAATTGGCCCGGTTGCTAGGGTGGGTAGAGTCATGTTGGGTTAACCTTCTTGTGGTTCTCGCTCTCCGTGGGGATCCTGGTGAGTTTTGCGTGGATGCCGTGGAGAATAGCGTGAAGCCTCCACATGCGCTAGGTCTCCACGGTCACGTGCTCAACAAGCCATGTGATAAGATGCGCAGATTGATGGTCTCAGACACGGAGGCAACTGAGATTCATCCTCCGCCACCCAGATTGAGGCATGCCACTACACCACCACAAGGACTTGGAGCGCATTGCGAATTAGGCATTCCAAATTAGAGAGAAAAGGGGAGAAAAAAAGGAAGGATAGATTAAACTAAATAGAGTCTCTGATAATGAGACATCATTCACTAGTAAAACAGGTCTGACCTGTATACTTGAGATCTATGATATCAATGATTTAATTAAAGTAAACCCACACATCAATCATTTTATCACAAATATTAGTCCTGTGAACACTAGGCAGTGGGGAAAATTCCATATAAGATGTATTATTTACACTTCTTCTAACAGCATTCGTTGCACTCAAATGTTTTTCAGATGCTAAAAAAAGAACTACATTTCCAAGACCTTGTGTTTGGAGATAAATTAAAGTTTCTAGTAGCCTTGTTGTGAAATGAAGCACATTGCCCTGACATGTCCTGGGATCCTAATTGAGAAATGGCAATACGTTTTAAGTGACTGCCATATAAATGCACTGCCTATACAAGGGTTTCCTGTGTACATGACAAGTAAAACCAGGGGTCACTGGATAGTTTGATGAACATAAAAAAATAAAAAATAAAAATAGCTGTAAACCACTTGCATGAAAATGTACCTACAGTATTCACAGTGCATTATCAATTCAATAGTTATTTTGGTGTATCAGTGTCATAATGTGTTGTGCAATATGAACCTCCTGAGACCCCAGGGTGACTACTTTTTTGTAACAATTGGCCCCCAATAAACATGCAAATAATAATAACAATTTGAAGAGCAAAATAGTTTTCCTAAAAATTTATGTCCTCATGTGGGGACAGCAGGACTAAATTGTGAAATTATAAATAATTCCAAGCTATAGAAAGTCAGATTTCTTTTATGTTTCCAGGATTGTTGGTGTCGTGGAGTATGAAAACATTTCTACCCTCTCAGTAAGAAAACTCTTGAAGTCAGGAGTTCCAGGTGTCAAAGGCTTGAGTTTATTGAACAGACCAACAAACCCAAGACATCAGCTGAGTTCTGAATTTTTGGTCCAAACCCTCAGCTTTTATACAGTTTGTTATCTCATGCCTACGCCTGTGTAGTCAATGGATACCGTCCACCACCATTATTTCACAGAGCCTCTGACTTCTTTTTAATGGTGGAAACCTGGCTTTTAGTCTATTTTTTTAAATAACCTTTTAAATGCATGTATTATAAAAGTATACATTTTAAGTAAATAGAATATAACAGTCTGAGCATAATACGGTCACTTTGACCATTGGCGGTGTTAATCTTTAACTTAGCTGTGTTTCTCAGTGCTTTCTCGCATCATGGTACCATTGTTTCTGCTACAGCTGAATGTGTTTCTTGCAGCATAAATACATTTAATAACCTCATATGCTCTCTCCTGGGTCACATAATATCCAAGCTATTCTATGTAAGTACTTTTCTATGTTTGATATGTAAAAATACACTATGATATAGAAAAATATATGTAAAGCAGTCAATGGAAAGGAGGCGGCGAGAACCGGCTTGACGATATAAATAATATTTTAATGAGAAACTTAAGACACAAACACACACATGACGGACATGTCCGTAAACAATCTCTCTCTCCGCACCACCGTCTGCTATCGGCCTTTATCCCTCTCCGAGGCTTAATTAGCCTGATAAGGGACCGGGTGTGTATGATCACGACCCGGCCCCACCCTCCGCCCTGCCACAATATACTATATAGTTTATTAATTTTTTTGAGACGTTACAGACATTACAGTGGCTTTGGAACAATGTGTATTAGGAAAAGTACAAATTAAAAACTAATATATATATAAATTGTTTGACTTGATTTGACTTTTGTTACAATGTTCTTTCTACTATGGGAGCAAAATCTCAATGTTCTCTTTTTGCATAATAAATAAATAAATAAATAAATAATAGCCAGTGCTGAAGCATTTTATCAATTGAAAATTAGCATAATTAATTCTGATTCAAAGTAATGGCCAACATCGTCCAATCACTGATAACCTTGTTAAAATAAAATGTAATATAATAAATTCTGAATCTAAATAGGTCTACTGATTACCATTGTCCTATGTCTGCCAACCACGCTGATAGGTCCAAACATCATCTGCAGCCTGAAATTTAACTTTTGACTGGACATTTGGAGTGAATGCACCTTGCTCTTGCCCCCTAATTAGAGAATGTCTTAACCTCTAGGTGTGCTGTCTGTCTGCACTGTTCTAAGAACAGTTCAAAATGCCCCTTATTTTCATGCTAACTCCATATAAAGCCCCTGAAAGCAAACTTTTTCAGCTTTTGAATAAATCCATTGATTCTCATTGTGATAATGCACACTGAATATAGAATTTCTAAGGCCTTATAGTACACAAATGTGGTCATTGTGTTTAACAGTGTGCTGTTGTGCAATAAATCGATGAAATTTTCAAAATAGCATATCGAATGAAACTAGAAACTCTTGAGTCTTTTGACTCAAATAGTGTAAAAATTATAAAATTATTTCTTACCAGATGTAGTTTTGCTGCCATTGCTGAGATTGATGCCATGTTGTTTTGTTACATGACTTGGTGCTTCAACGGTTTAACCCTTTAATGACCGCCCAGAGTGTCCTGAACTGAGATCAAATGAGATTTACAAATAAAAACAATATTTCCAAATATATTTTTTAACTCAAACACAACTTTGTCCAGCATTCATTTTTGAATCACGCACATTTTTTGTGGATCACTTCCTGTGCATTTGCGGATCACTACACACATTTGTCATTTTTGAAAGAAATCTAGCATCAATATGTGCACACAAATCTACAAATAGGTGGACTCCACCCATTGTCTACTGAAACCAATCAAATAAAAGCCACATTATTTGGACCAATTGTAGCACGTTCTTCCTTCAACCAATCACGCTTCGTTTTACTATCAAGGCGGGACCAGAGTCACAGCGCTGTCATGAGCATGGAATCAAGCACAAACAGATAAGTTCCAAGGCCACAAACTTTTAAAGAAATGGACGCCATCAGAGGAATACTATGACTTAAGATTTGTATCATTTTCTCTTATTTCTAGGTTATAAACGTGTAGTATCTTATTAAATATCGGCAGCTGAAAACTACCCATTTGTAGTGTCCTGATCATTAGCTTTACAGCTAACCTGGCTGACTGTATGACTGTATTTCTTCTCCACAATTTGGAATGCCCAATTCGCAATGCACTCTAAGTCCTCGTGGTGGCATAGTGGCATGCCTCAATCCGGGTGGCGGAGGACGAATCTCAGTTGCATCTACATCGGAGACCGTCAGTCATATTCACCGCAATTGTTTCTTCCCACTGATGGTAACAAATATGTTGGAGGCGGAGAAAAGTGACATCACTGAAACAGCTCAATTGACTTAATCCACCTTTTTCCAAGATTCGACTGTTTTCAGTTTCCTGTCTCTTGTGTTTTCACAGCAGGTAATATTGAAAGGTATTACATTTTGTAAAAATTGTCAAAACTAGTCGATACTTCACAGAGTCGAGATTGAATTTTTTTTTATAGCCAGTACCTCATCTGATTGGGTAGATGACATGAAGAGATGGTCAAAGGTTAGTTACATTGATATCATTCATTAATCTGAGTTATGACAGCAAAAGATGAGTCTGAAATACATTTTTACACTAAATAACACTTAAATGGTTGGTTGTTTGTTGTTCTCCTCTGGATCACTCATTTCGGCAGTTTTTACTTGCCGTCTGGAGACCAGAAATACAAAACTATTAGAATCATCATGGCGCCGCCCAGTGGATGCTCAGGAAAACTGTGGATAGGAAATCATCTAATTTCAGCAAGTAAACATTAGTTATTCAATCACCATGTGACAGACCACTGCCTTTCTTATGAAGGAGGAAGCAGGAGCAGGGTAAACATCCAAACATAAGAAATTTATTAAAAACACTTTTCAGTTTGACACAAAATAAAATTTCTTTTCAGTACACAATCCTCAACCCATACACAGCTCTGTGTCTCTCTCACTGAAGCTTTGTCTCCTCTTCTTAAGAACAGCCGCTGCTCCTCACTGGAACGGGAGACTGGTGTGGTGCACAGGTGGAAATCGTTCACCACTTATTTCCCCAGCATTGCTCTGTCCAGACACAGCTCGGCCACAACCTGCTCACCACATACTCCATCACAAAACTCAGGCCTGGGCGTTTTCTCCTGTCAGTCATTGATGCTCCATGACAGTTTGGGAAAACCAAGATGGCTACTCTAACACTTCCAGTGGCTTCACCTCCTGCTGGCAGTTTACTGTTACGTATACTATCCAGTTACTGTGATTATAGAGAATATTGCTGAACAGGTTAAAGTCAATGTATAGCAATTTACCAGATTATTAAAGCATCCAATTAAATGGCACATACGTTTGAAGGTACAATATATCTTTGTCAAATTTGTTTTAATTTATCAGATGAGTAGGCCTAATACAGATGCATTTAGGGGTGTATGCAGTGGCCAAGCACTCAGATCTGTGTTCTTGTACTTGCGTAGAGTATGTTTCCGCTTTGTTCCTCACAGCCTAATTTTTTCTCATCAAAAAATTAAATATGGCGCTACTTTGAAAGTCTACAGATGCTGTACCTGTTACTTTACTCAAGTCAGACTAGACCACAGTCATTTGTAATTACTGTGTGACAAAGCGAGCGGATCAAGGCAGTTAAAAAAAAACAGAGTTCTCAGATGATACACCTCTCGGAGGGTTTACCTCTACAGCAAATAGCGACTATGCCACCCCGGTCTAATTACCCAGAGAAATACCCAACAAGGTCACAGGTTCGGTTTCTCTCACATAGAGACAATGAGACATGGGTATGTTTATACCAAACATATATTTATTCAGTCATATTAAAATATATTAAAAACACAGAAGAAAAGGGCATTCAATGTGATGTAGCAGGAATAAAGTGCCAATAAAAAGGCAAACAGTACCAATCTTCTGTAATATAACATTACAACACACATTTACAAAATAACTCTTAGCTGGGGCTTACCAGTAGCAAAGCAGGCTAGATACAGGGCTTTAATAATGCCGGCAATAATAAATACCCACACGTGCAACAGATTACACGCTCACACACTCCAGTGAGATTCACTGCAAAGATATGCACACAGCACTCAGTGAAAGGAGAAACACCACCACATGGGGATGACTAGCCTGCCCACTCCAGACCACCAGCTCCTAGAAAGACAAAAAAAGAAATCAAAATCAAATTCACGGAGAAAGACACTCAAACCTGAGTATATCCACTCCAATGGTTAGCGGCACCACAGCAAAGAGTTTGATCCACTAGTGTAGCAGCCAACAAAAATAATAAATAAAAACAAACGATTGAGCTTGAAAGCCAGCAAAAGCAAAACAAAAAAACATTTAAAGCAACCAAACACCAAAAAAGAAACAAAAACAAAAACACTGAAACAAAACATCAGCATCCAAGCTTCAAGCCATGCAGTGACAGAGCAGGAAGAGATGCACTAATGGGCTGATTTATTCACCAAAAATGTAAAGCAAAGTTGAAACTAATCCACATACCTTTAAAAGGTGGCCATAGAGACATAAGTGGGTTTTACATACAACATGCGGAGACCATACCATCTATTCAGCAGCAGATATTTCAAAGTTCACTATACAGGAAATGAATGCACAGATCATGCACCTCAAAACCTGCGCAACATACTGAACACGCCCATAATAATAATAATAATAGTCAGAAGATACACCAACTGAGCAGGAGAGCAGCAGTCACCAAACGACACACAGCATGAAAGCAGATTGTTAGTGCGGAAGAATACAACTCAAATGAACAGCGATCAGCCGCACTATACAGCACAGCGAGCACACTCAATCAGACACAAGCTTTCCCAACTAATTAAACATTACAATTAGCTATAAAGAATAAGCAAGGGTACAAAAATGCAAAACAAACACATACCTCTGACGCAGAGCAGCCGAAGCAGCGATCAGCCGCACAAAAAACACCCCCGAGCAGACACCAGCTCTAATGCTCTGTCCTAAATGGCGCACTTCATGCGGACTTTCGGTCTCGTGGACTTAAATTGCGCGTGCTCGCTGAGTCTACGAGTCCGTAGGCCGTCCCATTTAGCATTTTAACGCTCTGAAGTGTGCTCAGCAGCGCCCCCTTTGTACCCTTGAAGCGGTCTTCCACGAAGCCCGCATAGATCCAGGCTTCACGCACTTCAAGTACCCAGGAGTCCTTGCGAAAGGCCAATCAGACAACTGGTGTGAAGAGCGCTTTCGCTCTCGGACACAGACAATTGATAACATGGCTGAGAAGAAAATATTTAAGTGTATGTATCATTATGGTTTTTATGACTGTGTACATTTTACCAGTTGTTACCTACAGTTTATACAAACATTATGGTCATCGACCAGTGGTTGATGTCTCAAACATAGTAATAGCGCGCTGAATAATAGGCTGATTGCATAACGATTCATTATATAGAACCGAATGGCAGGGCTTTACTGAGTGAATCATATGTAAGTGAAGTATGGATATTTAAACCTGTAAATTAAAAACGACATAAAAAAAAACAAGGTACACATAAAAATATAATATATATATATATATATATATATATATATATATATATATATATATATATATATATATATATATATATATATATATATATAAAGAAAAAAGAAAATTAAACAGTAAATCAAATAATAATGACTTAATGCATTAAGGACTTTTGACAAGTTATATGTTTATCTACAAAGTCAATAACATTTACTTGCTTACCCTTTCCTCCGTGCATAACATCAGCATTTGTATGCATGAAAAATAATCTTGTCTTCTACGACGTCGGAGCGTATAAATGTGATTTCTCTGCATGGCAAGCCATCTTGCAAACACAATAGTAAAAACAACAACAATAGGCAGCATATTTCCCCGAACCGAACCTGCAGCTCCTGTCCAACAATAACCACGCTTCACGATCGAGTCTGTCCCAAAAATACTTCTCAATGCGCCCTTGTGGACTTGCGCGAGGGGCCCTATAAGTCTGCACTACATGACGTCACTGAAGTGTGGACTCTGAGGAAGTCCACAAGTCCAGAGTGTGCCATTTGGGACAGGGCCTAACACGGAGCAGCAGAAACCCGGAAACAGTGATCAGCTGAACAAGTGACGCACCGCCTAGCTGACCTGGTGACACCTTTTTTATACCCCCACTAAATGCGGCTCAATGATAGGTAAATGCCAAAGGGGCATGGGCATCAAACAGCCTTAAAGATAGAGGCAAATAACGTCTCGGTTACGTACGTAAACTCAGTTCCCTGAGACAAAGGGAAGGAGACATTGCTTTTACTAACGCATATGGGGAGTGCCTTAATACACAACCTATTTCAAACCTCTCTACAATAACGGCAATATTCTAATATTGGCTATGGTGTTTGAGCCCCGCCTGTTTTGGTGCAAAACTGACAGCTCATTTCGGCAGGAACTGACCGCTATAAAACAGGTGCACAGACACCATTTCCTCAGAATTTCTGACTGAGAACAAGAAGCACATTGCTCGTGCCTCAAGAACTCTGAGTCTTGTGGTGTATACAGGTGAAACTCGAAAAATTAGAATATCGTGCAAAAGTTCATTAATTTCAGTAATTCAACTTAAAAGGTGAAACTAATATATTATATAGACTCATTACAAGCAAAGTAAGATATTTCAAGCCTTTATTTGATATAATTTTGATGATTATGGCTTACAGCTTATGAAAACCCCAAATTCAGAATCTCAGAAAATTAGAATATTGTGAGAAGGTTCAGTATTGTAGGCTCAAAGTGTCACACTCTAATCAGCTAAACACCTGCAAAGGGTTCCTGAGCCTTTAAATGGTCTCTCAGTCTGGTTCAGTTGAATTCACAATCATGGGGAAGACTGCTGACCTGACAGTTGTGCAGAAAACCATCATTGACACCCTCCACAAGGAGGGAAAGCCTCAAAAGGTAATTGCAAAAGAAGTTGGATGTTCTTAAAGTGCTGTATCAAAGCACATTAATAGAAAGTTAAGTGGAAGGGAAAAGTGTGGAAGAAAAAGGTGCACAAGCAGCAGGGATGACCGTAGCCTGGAGAGGATTGTCAGGAAAAGGCCATTCAAATGTGTGGGGAGCTTCACAAGGAGTGGACTGAGGCTGGAGTTACTGCATCAAGAGCCACCACACACAGACGGGTCCTGGACATGGGCTTCAAATGTCAAACGTCTTACCTGGGCTAAAGAAAAAAAGAACTGGTCTGTTGCTCAGTGGTCCAAAGTCCTCTTTTCTGATGAGAGCAAATTTTGCATCTCATTTGGAAACCAAGGTCCCAGAGTCTGGAGGAAGAATGGAGAGGCACACAATCCAAGATGCTTGAAGTCCAGTGTGAAGTTTCCACAGTCTGTGTTGGTTTGGGGAGCCATGTCTTCGGCTGGTGTTGGTCCACTGTGCTTTATTAAGTCCAGAGTCAACGCAGCCGTCTACCGGACATTTTAGAGCACTTCATGCTTCCTTCAGCAGACAAGCTTTATGGAGATGCTGACTTCATTTTCCAGCAGGACTTGGCACCTACCCACACTGCCAAAAGTACCAAAACCTGGTTCAACGACCATGGTATTACTGTGCTTGATTGGCCAGCAAACTCGCTTGACCTGAACCCCATAGAGCATCTATGGGGCATTGCTAAGAGAAAGATGAGAGACATGAGACCAAACAATGCAGAAGAGCTGAAGGCCGCTATTGAAGCATCTTGGTCTTCCATAACACCTCAGCAGTGCCACCGCTGATAGCATCCATGCCATGCCGCATTGAGGCAGTAATTAATGCAAAAGGGGCCCAAACCAAGTACTGAGTACATATGCATGATTATACTTTTCAGAGGGCCGACATTTCTGTATTTAAAATCCTTTTTTTTTATTGATTTCATGTAATATTCTAATTTTCAGAGATTCTGAATTTGGAGTTTTCATCAGCTGTAAGCCATAATCATCAAAATTATATCAAATAAAGGCTTGAAATATCTTACTTTGCTTGTAATGAGTCTATATAATATATTAGTTTCACCTTTTAAGTTGAATTACTGAAATTAATGAACTTTTGCACGATATTCTAATTTTTCGAGTTTCACCTGTATGTATGTATGTATGTATGTATGTATATATATATATATATATATATATATATGTATGGCCAATGAATAGCAAGTTCTTTAAACAGAAAGGACTTGTGAAGAAAGAGACGTTACGTCTAGGTTGTAAAACCTTGCAAACGTGTTTTGCGAGGACCATCCTGCTGCAAAACATATGTCTTGTAAGGACACACCATTTGTTCATGCCCATGAGGAGGCCATGCCTCTAGTGTGCTTTAACACCAATTGGGCAAGTCTAAAGGCCATTGCACACTGAGTCCGAAATTCGCATCCGAAATTTTCGCACGTTAAAAAAAAAAATCGACCTCACGTTATTTCAATCACGCTTGCACACTGCCTCCGAAACTTTCGTCCGTAATAAAAAAATTCGGATCGGGTTCGATTTTCTGCGTTTTTCGCATCCACAGCCAGCATTTTGAGAGGTTTTTTGACAAATCGGAGCCACCGTACAAGTGACCGGCAAAATCCAGAATGGCGTCTGACAAGTTGATACACTTCGTCTCGCAGCACAAAGTACTGTATGAAAAACAAAATGCGGATTTCAAAAACACTGAATATAAAGACAGATTGTGGCAGATGATTACTGAACAGCTTGGGAAACAGGATGGTAGGCATTGATTTCAAAACAAAGAGTGTACGAAAGAGTATACAGTATTGTGTTCAAGTTAGCTATACAATAGCTCTTTTGCTAATGTCATTCATTCATTCGTAGTGAATAGTGATAACGTAACGTAGTCCCAACCAGGGTTTATTCATTCAGTTGCTAGCATACTTGGACTTTTAATATAATACATGCAAGGCTCTGGTCACCTAAATTACTGCAATAATGTATTTAACAATATATCTATTATGTTATAATATATTATATTAGTATATGATATTAGATATTGTGAATAAATAACTGTTATATATAATATAATAACAATAATGTACCTGTTTTTACATGATGTTAGTTGAAGCAGTGAAGAAAATGTGGCGAAACCTGCGGGACACATATGTCCGCTATAGGAAAGAAGGACAGGGCAGAAGTGGACAGGGGGCCAGCAAAAAAAAGAAGTGGATCCATATGGATTCAATGTCCTTCTTGCAAAATTCCTTGGCAAGGAGAAGGTAATGTTAGCCTATCCAGAAATGCACCACAGAAAGCTTGCAGAGTGCAGTGTAGCCTATCATTTCATAACTCAGATAGCCTACTTTCAACAGGTCAGATGGTAATATCCCGGTGGATGATGATGAGGAAGAGGAGGATGAGAATGGAATAGGGGAAGATGATAGAACGCAGACAGAGAAGGAGAGTGACAGTGTAGTGATGGAGACAGAGAGAGACGGCAGCACAACTCCATCAGGTAGCTGCGGTGCAAAAAGCAAGAAGATGCAGGCAGAGAGTGAGGACAACCTAGAGAGGTACTGTCAATGGAGAGAAGCAAGGGATGAAAGGAGAGAGAAGGAGAGAGAGGCAGATCGACAGCAGCGTCAGGCCTGGCAGGACCTGCAAACTGATGAGGTGTCCACCTTTCTCTCCAGCTTGGCCCCCAGCATGAGGAAACTCGCCCCAGAGAAATTGTCCTATCTAAAAATTAAAATGCAGGAATTGTTCATGATGTTTCATTTGGAGGGCTTTATTATCAGCAGTTTCCCCAGGATCCAAACTACCGTTCTCTGTAAATAACTAGTTTTTGTACATGGTACGTTTAAATATTTTTTCACAACCATTTAAGAGCACCAGTTTTAAAGTAATTATTATTACTTCATTATTCTAGTTTAACTGGGTGTTAAGGGGTTCATCTAAAATTCCAGTTTAAATTATTATTATTTTTGATATGCAGAAACACATTTTAAATGTTTACTTGAATTTTGGTTCTGTTTTTCTGGGCAGCAAGTTCTTTTAAAAACAGAATAAACAAGAAATGATTTATTCAACTGTCTTTAGTTGTTTTTCTTTATATGTTTAATATATAAATATAATACAACAAAACTACAATAATACAAAAATGAATACAAATTGAATTTACAAAATATAAATGTATAAACTATATACAGTATCATGTTTTACAGAGTATAATGTATATATAACAATTTGTGGATCAGTGTTGCATTGAATGTAATAATAATAATAATATAATAATAGTTTTAGTAATAATGTTAACTGATTGTATATATTTGGTTGTGTTTACAAACTACACTGCATACACGAATCCAACTCAGCCATTATGCACGACTGAGGTCTATACAGTGTGATTGGTTGTGTGTATCTACAATCTGAGTCCACGAGCACACGGTCATACTGCCATGGTACCTCGCCAGCAGGTGAGACAAAATATTTTTTAAATGTGTCTCTAATGTTGAGAGCCTCTTCAGATGCTTGGTTGCCCCTTGGCCTCTGAAACTCCTGTAGACAGGCATTGCCACTGCCAGCATCGTCAACATCAAAGCTTTCACCCTGGCTGGCTTGTCCCACTACTTCATGGCGCAGGTAGTTGCATAAGATGCAGGTTGCCTTGATGATGCTGTCTGACAGGTCAGGGTTCACCTCCATTGGCCTTTTGTAAACCCTGAATCTTTGGGTCAAAATGCCGAACGCATTTTCTGAGATGCGACGGGCTCTTGACAGGCGGAGGTTGAAGATGCGCTTGTCTTCTTCAAGTCAGCTTTCCACCGTAGGGTCGGAGCAAATATTGCTTCATGGGAAAGGCCTCGTCTGCCACGATAACATGGTTGACCTTCCCCAATTCAGGTGCAGATGGGAGCTCCAATGGGGGTGGAACATTCAGGGTCCCGCGCTGGAGGGCCCGTCCCAGTGCAGAATCTGCAAAAATGCCTCCATCGCTGTTCCCACCATAGTTCCCCACATCGATGGCCAGGAAACGGTAATCAGCATCTACTAATGCGAGGAGGACAATAGAAAAAGTGCCTTTATAATTAAAAAAAGGGAACCGGAGTTTGCAGGGGCCTCAATCTTGACATGTTTCCCATCGAGAGCACCAATACAATTAGGGAAGTTCCACCTCTCATTGAACCTCATTGCCGTGTGTTTCCAGATGTCCTCTGTTGGAGTTGGCATGTAAGTGTCCTTGAGCTGCAGCCAGATTTGGTCACAGGTCTCCCTCACAGTCTTCCCTACAGTGCTGATACCCAACCTAAAACTGCTGGCGATGGTGGTGAATGAGTCCCCAGTGCTCAGATACCTGAAATTATACATATATTATTATAGAGCACAACTTAATGTTGTTTCAATAATGTGTGTGTGTGTGTGTGTGTGTGTGTGTGTGTGTGTGTGTGTGTGGGGCCGGGGGGAGAACAGCTCGTTCCGCACATCATTGCACATGCGCAGTCCTTTCAGTTTCGGTTTTCAATTCGATCAAGTGTATGTTCTCTCGATCGGAATAGAAAAGGAATAAACCTCCCCTTTCAATCAGATCGAAATTTCGGATCGATTTAGGTGTGATTGAGCAGCCAATTCGATTACTATTGTATTATTAGGGTACAAAATATAACCTGTATACAGCTGTTCTGTCTGCCCAGCGCTTCCGCCGGCTGTGTGTGTGTGTGTGTGTGTGTGTGTGATAGCTACCTTAGACATACTGCCAGTCTCTGTTCAGGATCGATTGGCTCACGGAAATTTGTAGTCTTCTTTTTAATGTGTGGCTCCAGTATCGCTAGCAAAGCATCAAACTTTTCCACAGACATTCTGAGGTAAATTTTGAATCGCTCGGGATAATTTCGCAACTCCTTGATAAGGAGCTGAAACTCTCCTTCCTCTCGGCGCAATCTCAGGATTGGATGGACCCAATATTTCCTCTTTCTTTTTCTCTTTTTAAGAAGAGAGAGGGCAACAAAATCATCCTCACTGCTTGAAGAATCCATTTTGTATTTTTTGCGTTTTTTTCCGCAAAGGTTTAATAAATACGCATCGGACTCAGTGTGCAAGGTTTCTGTGCGTGACGGATTTTTAGGCTGATGAACACGAAAAAACGCATACGAAAATTTCGGACTCAGTGTGCAATGGCCTTAACTCTGCGATTCGTTAGCCAGGGTAATTGCATTAACAATACAATGAGAAAGTCGGACATTCGGACATTCCTTTTGTGCGTCCTCCATAGCATACAAAGAGCTGATCAGACAGTCTGAACTGGCAAGTATGCTCAACGTATGTATGTAGCGCCCGAACAGGGCATAACAAATGCAATTATTGTTCCTCATCTGAATTAAAAGGAGGAGGGAAATAAGGCCTGAAGGTGAACCACCTGCGCTTTGAAGGGTGTGGTCCGGACCTTGGGTACATAGCCTTTCCTGGGTTTGACAGTGACTTCAAAGACAGAGGCCAAACTCCAGACATGAATTGTGCATGTAGTTCACGACCTGTTTTACTGAGGCCAGAGCCAGCAGTAGTGCGGTCTTAATAGAGAATCCAAAGGCTCGAAGGGGGGGCCTTGCAAGAGCTTTTATGACTAAAGTTAAGTCCCAAGTCGGGACTGTAGCCTGCTGAGGTGGGTTTAATCGTCTTGCTCCTTTAAGGAACTTTATGATTAAGTCATGCTTACCTATAGATGCGCTGGTTTAATGTGCGTGATACACAGATATAGTTGCCACATACACTTTGAGCATTAACGGAGTGAGTCTTGCATCTAATCGCTCTTGAAGAAATATTACAATTTCATGTATGGGGCAGTTTACTGGGTCATTGCTGTGTGAGAGACACCAATTAGCGAACACCTTCCAATTTGTGCATAGAGGCATCTAGTGGGCAGTGCTCTGGCTTGTAAAATGGTGTTCATGACTGAACACGTCAGTTCTGGTGCGTGTAGTGCACTCCGTTCAGGGGCCACACATGCAGGTTCCACAGCTGGGGCTAGGGATGTCAGATTGTGCCTTGCGCCTGAGAGAGGAGATCCCTCCTCAGTGGTATTTCCCATGGTGAGCTGTATAGCATCTCCTTCATTTCCGGAAACCATGGCTGGTTGGCCATTTTGGTGAGCCTAACAGAACCGTTTCCTTGTCCTCTCAGACTTTGCATATGGCAGAGTGGATCAGGCATACCGGATGAAATGCACATTTGTTTTTCACCGGCCATTTGTGTGCCATTGCATCCCTTCCCAGCAGGGTTTGGGACGTTGAATAACAGGGGGGACAGTGGGCATTCTCCACTGAGGCAAATAGATTGATTTCTGCTTTGGCGAATATTTCCCAAATCCTCAGTATAGTATGAGGATGAAGTCTCCATTTGCCGGTATCACCCCTTAGTGTGACAGTAGACCTGCACCATAATTCAGGCAGCCTGGGACAAATGTCACTCTCATGGAGAGATGATGCTCGCTCCATAGGAGGGGGTGACGCGTCATACTCCACAGTGTTGGTGAATTAATTCTACCTTGGCTGTTTATATATGCCAAAACTGTCATGTTGACTGAGCAAACCAGGACATGACAGCTCACTATTTCTGACTGAATGCCTTTAAGGCTAGAATTACAGCCAATAGCTCTAAGTGGTTGATGTGAAGCACGTCGTGGCACACGGCGCTTCAGCCAGCACTGAAGAGGTCTCATGTGTAAGAGACCTAATAGAATGACCTAATGGAGTTTTAACTGAGATGGACACTGTAAAATGGCTGAAGCAGTAAAACTGTGCTGGCATAACAAAGCCTCTGATTGCAGCAGTAACAGCCAATTGTCGAGGTAGTTCAAGATGCGCATGCCGCTCAGTCTCAGAGGGGCGAGAACTGCATCAATGCACTTTGTGAATGTACGAGGAGCCAAAGACAGTATGAAGGGCAGGACTTTGAATTGATACGCTATTCCCTCGAACGCAAATCTCAAATCATCCTGTGATGTCGTACAATTTGGATATGAAAATACGCATCCTTCAGATCTATCAACGCAAACCAATCGTATGGGCGTACGACATCACAGGATGATCCTTTTCTGAGTAATCATTTTGAAGTGAGGACAGTGAGGACAGTCTGTCTCTGTGAGAGCTGACTGTGCGTGGCGCGGCCCAGACAGAAAACGCAGCTCTCATGCTTGTCTGATGGCGTGATGTGTCTCTCACACAAGGAATACTTACAGAACAACATCTTCAAAAAGACGCGAACACGTAAGTGACTCTTCTAGATATATACATTTAAATATAGATTTATATTTATATAACTTATATAAAATATATTTAGAACACACAAGTACACTTTTGCTTTAAAAGGATACTCTACACCTGCCGACGCGCTGCGGAGAATCAGGATGCTGTGGTCTGTTCACCAGCGAAGCGTCAGCAGCGAGGCGGAGTGATGTTCGCCGGAGCACTGCAGGGGTGCAGAGAGTCTTCTCGCTGCCATGAAGATTCCGTCCGCTGACTGGTGTGTATCGACAGCGAAGGTAGAGGGCTCCGAGTCAAGAGGTAATCACTGTCTTGAAGGAAGAAATTCTGAGGAAATGGTGTCTGTGCACCTGTTTTATAGTGGTCAGTTCGAGCTGAAATGAGCAGTCAGTTTCATGCCAAAACAGGCAGGGCTCAAACACCATTGCAAATATTCGAATATTGGCGTTATTGTAGAGAGATTTCAAATAGGTCCTGTATGAAGGCACTCCCCATGTGCGTTAGTGAACGCAATGTCAAGTGGACTGAAGTCGTAAGGGAACTACATTTCACCACAACTGGATAAGGATTTAAAAAAAACATTGTAGAGGTTGCCTGCGTGTTTTTTATTTGTATATAATAATAAAAAAACAATCCTTTGAATTAATAGGTTTAAACGATTATACTTTAGTTGAAACTTTTCGGATTCGCCTTTGAGCTGCCGAGCGACCCCCGGAGGAAGACAACTGCGTGCCCCATAAGAAAAGTGTTAGTTGCAAGTCGTTTTTGCCTCCCAATGGTTTTACACCAGCTGTCAGCGCTTCACTTCCTTGAATTTATGAGTACTTTCGATTTCCATTGGACGTGGATTACTTTAAACGACGACGTAATTTCGGGAATTTACCACTACCAAATTGCTGCTCACTTTGGGCTTGTTACTCTTCAGACATGTATGTTCACAAACTCGTCGTTTGCATGTGCTGTCTGGTAAGTAAATCCGCAATACTTTGCTTAAAAGATAAGTAACTCTCTGCTTTAATCAACTCATTAGTTGTGTGTAAGGTAGAAGTCATTCAACAAATGCGACCATTAGGCCTAGTCTCAAGCGGAAATCAAACTTAGCCTACAAACACTTACGGACTTCGTCTTTACATCTGTACAACTTTAATTATATCGAATTGATTAAAATTTATCGAATTTTATTTTAAATTGTATAGCGACTGAATTCGAATATGGGGGAAATAGTTCCACTTTCGATTAGGCCCATCACTGAAGTGGATTTATCTGAGGCCCACCGCTGTTATTTGCCCAACCGACTGTTAACCAAAAGTGCTTGAAAATAAAAAAAAACTTTAACTTCATATTTATTGGCTAAGACATGTTTCTATGTTTCAGATGGGCGCTTTAGTTCTGTCAGAAGGCAGGCTGCCGCGCAGGAGTCGCGAGACCTGTGATTACGAGACATACGAGCATGACGGGAACACTTGCTGCCCCTGTCCCAGCGGTGAGATCTAGTGTTTTTATTTCGACAAAAGCTTTAACATGATTAAATAATGTCTTATATTAACACAGAGTGCGAAATTCATTTGTTCGCACGCATTTATTTATTTATTTTTTTCATTTTAAATAATGTTTTGATGTTGACGCAATCCTACTTAACGCGCCGTCTTCTTTAAAACAAATCTGTTCTTTCACCATTCTCACACCTTTCTCTACTTGTACTCGAGAAGTCGCTTTGGATAAAAGCGTTTGCTAAATGAATAGCCTATATGTAAATAGTAGGCTACATCACACCGTAGGAATTAACATATACATTTTATTTTCTCCCAAAACACTAAATAGCAACAAAAACTACCACAGCACTTTCCTAATCACCTGTTTGTCACTGTGCAATGCTAAATATTCCTGTTCCATGAGATCTTTGTGTGTGGTGTCTCAAGGTTGTGTGTGGTGTCTCAAGGTTGATTTTGAGGCAATTTGCTCTCATTATATATATATATATATATATATATATATATATATATATATATATATATATATATATATATATATATAGCTGGGTCTCAGGAGGATGTAATATTAATTATATTGTAATCATAATAATATTATTTAATAATATGTATTATATGTGTGTGTTTTAGGCTTCCGGGTATTAAGTGACTGCACAGACAAAGATGCCACGAAATGTGAAATGTGTGAGAATGGCTACTTTATGACCCACCCAAACCGAGATCACACTTGCCAGCCCTGTAAAACTTGTGATCCCAATGGTAGGTCTTAACATCTGAACTCTTTCCTGAGACTTCTTTGATGTTTACACAATTAATTTTAGCCTCCGGGCTGATTACGTAAGTGTTCTGTTGCAGCCATTACTGTAAATATTGCAATATTCCATCAGATAGTTGTGCCCAAACAGAGCATCAAATCCCAGTCTAAGCATTGTTGTCTGTTTAATGTTGCTGAAGTAGTTCATAGGCAACAGTGAAACTGAGCTGAAAGATACTTTATGCTCAGGCTAGTCCCCTCACCTTTGTCCCAGAGAGAAGTTGAAAAATGTACTATTCTTATTAACGTATATGTTGGATAAGGCACTAAGAAGGAAAAACACTATTCTTTTTTTTGTACAAGTAAGCTTAATGAAGCACAGATGGAACCCTAAAGCTAAATGTGAAAAATGTATGCAAAATTTAAAAATGTCTGCCTTCTCACCCTACTATAGCCAATATGGAGACAAAGAAAATGTGTTCATTTTATTCCAACACTGTCTGTACATGCAAGAAGGATTATTACTGTGACAAGGGTGACCTGTGCAGAGTCTGTTACAAATGTGACCGGTATGTAGTTAGGCAAAGCCTATTATCTCTCTATAAAAATGTCCAGAATGTGTGTGTATGTGGGTCAGGTTTTGTCTGACTATAACATTTATACACTATTGGTACCAATTGGATTGTAAAACCTGAAATCTTCTATATTCTCTGGAGCAACCAATGCAAAAAGATTTATGTGAGAGTTAAGGCTTAGGGATAGGGTTATGGCAGTGGTTCTCAATGCTGGTCCTAGAGTTAAAAAGCTGAGGTAGCACTGCACATTTGGGATGTATCTCTTTTTAACACACCTGATCTAATCCAGCAGCTCAGTAAAAGTAGTCTCAAAATTAGAGGTCGACCGATATTGGTTTTTTCAGGCCGATGCCGATCTTTTGAAATCCGGTTCGGCCGATGGCTGATTAATGCTGCCGATTTATTTTGGCCGATATGTGCTTGTTTTTAACCTCTTATTTGAACCTTTTATTTGAAAGATAAAATGTAACACAAATAATTACTTAAGTCCATTTAAGACATAAACTGTGTTTAAGTGAATCTCCAAGCCGGTCGTTTTGACCGCGCACATGAAACCCAAAGTAGCCTATACTTTGCTTGTCTCTTTGCGGTGTGTTTCGGAGCTCGCGCCGCCTTGGGAACGGTATCTCTTGCGCTCTTTTTATTATTAAACGCGTCCCGCAATTTAGCAACAGTAGCTAGACTGCATTTTACAACAATCACCGATCGTGCTGATTCTGACGTTAAGTTTGAGTTTTAGGGAGAAATGTCAGTGCACCGCTGTGAAGGGAAGGAAGTTGTGCTAGACAGAATGCGGCTTATGTATAAATATTATTTTTATAATCTTTGGAAGGCGAAATCTAAAATAAAATCAGACTAATATCACCGATCTAAACCAGGCTATGTCTGAATGTTTAGTTCTGTCACTCATTAAGCAGGGCTCGTGTTGTGCTCGCTGTGCGCGAGATCTCTCTCTCCGAATAGCTAAATTGCATCACAGGCAAATGGTTTCATATTATTATACATAGAAATGGCTGGCGTGATAAAATAACTTTCTCTTTATAGCAATAATAAATGTATTTTCTTAATTTCTCCAGTACTGACAGCAGAACCGATAACGTCCGAGCTTACCAAAGCCAGTCCTTCAATAGCCTATACTGCATTGGTATATTTTTATTACTTATTTATCTGCATTGAGTGACAACCCTCTCAAATATAAAACACACAAACGGAACAAATAATAGTCTCAGATTCACTGTCTGTAATTGCAAATTTCTTGCTTGCTTGTCATTGTGACATGATAGCAACTCTTCTGCTGTGATAATGCAACTTCAACTAAGCTATCAATATCCAAAGTAGCCGAACGTCATGTCGTGTTTTTTCTCAAAGTTGACAGTAACATATCAAAAGTTTTTAATTAAATATAAATAAGTTATACAAATTTAATCCTTACCGTTTTCTCAAAGGAACTTTTAGCTCCTTCCTTAGGCACTGGATGAGGTCTGCTCACTCTGCTGGAAAATGACTCTAGGGGCAGCGTGCGTCGAACACGTGTTCCACATCAACACTAGGCTGCCCACAGATGCACCTGCCTAATAATCGGCTTGATATACTTGGATATTGGCCGATGGCGATTATGTTAAAAAATGCAAAAAAATCGGCCGACCTCTACTCAAAATGTGGCCCCCTCAGAAATTCCCAATGCTCTCTCACATATTTCATCCTGGCACAGACTCTGACTGTGTGTCAAAAATGCTGCATACTGTACTGGGTTAAAAATAATTTAAAGCCGCTGTCGGTTAATTAAGATATTATGGATGAACTTGCACCTCAATTGGACTCATTTATTTAATAATGCACCATAAGTTGTGATTAGACATGTCAGTGTTACGGTCTTGCCATATTTTATATTTATTTTAGCCACTGTATCTATGGTTACAGGTGTGAGTATACAGCCTTGACTTTGGTTTTTTGTTCATACAGACTACTGTAAGCTTTTGTGTTAACAGGACATTTCAAAACTCACACCTCATTTTTCTGTCCCAAACATTGACTGTGTTAATGTGGCTAGTATAAAGACAAAAGAAATCCCCACAATGGGAAGTCCCTACCATGGCAGAAAACAAACATATGCCTGTCTGTGTATGAAGAAAGTTATAAAGGAGACCCAGTCCCTTGAAGAACCAAATTTTGTTAAATGCTCCAAGCTATATTATGAAAATTGTGCTTTCAGTTTTCATCACCTGCACTTTTCATGTTACTGTCTCCTTAAGATGAATCACAACGTTTTACCCTTCCTAATTTTTTAAGTGGCTATGGATAAGTGTCTTCTAAATGAATAAATGTTATCAATTCAACCAATTTATTAATAGGTTTCTCTTTTTGCCTCATTTGTCCAATAGGTGTGAGGAACATGGAAATGTGAAAATACCATGCACAGCAACTAACAACACAGTGTGCCATGATGCCCAAGGGGCTGATGGTACAGGTATGCACAAGCAACAAGCATTCACGAGCAAAGCCAGGGGCCACAGATTTCAATACATGTTAAAATGCACTTACCCCAAGTGTGCTTTTGTGCATTCTTACAGTGTACAGTAAGCAGTAACTGAATATATCATCTAAAGCTTAAGTTGAATAAGCATAAAATACAGTACAGAGAATGGTAATGGACAAATGTGTTGCTTATGTGTTTCAGTGACCATTGTTGCTGTTTTGCTGTCAATCATGTTCATCGGGGCTTTGGTGGTCTTTTGTCTGTTTAAGAAGAGAATATTTTGTTGTAATGACAAACAGAAGAGAGATCCAGTGGAGGCAAATGTAATTTCTCTTGTTTTAAGCTTTCATCGCATCCTTGTGGTGTTACAGGAGAATTGCATGTTTATAATTAAATATTTATGGACTGTATATTGCAAGACTTGTGTCTAATGCATTTTTTTTTTTTATTCACCATGTAGGAATTACTGGACCAGAAAGGTACGTTTTCATGTTTGTGAAGTGTCTAGAGGATTTTCAAAACTATAAAAAAATATTTTAGATCATTATATCATGGTTTAAATACACTGCCTGGCCCAAAAATAAAAAGTTGCTGTTTAGATATAAGGCAGTGTTATGATCTAGGTTTGCTTCAATTGGTCAGGTTTAGGCTCAGCTACATTATACAGCAATAAAATTAAGTCAGCTGACTACCTGAATATACTGAATGACAAGGATGGCAGACATATTCCAGGACGACAATGCCAAGATTCATCATGCTCAAATTGTGAAAGAGTGGTTCAGGGAGCATGAGGAATTTTTTTCTCAGATGAATTGGCCACCACAGAGTCCTGATCTTAGCCCAATTGAAAGTCTTTTTTTATGTGCTGGAGAAGACTTTACGGAGTGGTTCGACTCTCCCATTGTCAATAGAAGATCTCGGCCTAAAATGAATGCAACTCTGGATGGTAATATATTTTGTGACGTTGAATAAGGTTGTCAAAACAATGCCATGGCGAATGGCCGTAATCAAAGACAGTCCAACAAACTATTAGAGTATGACATTTTTCTTTTGGTCAGGCAGTGTACTATCAGTTTAAGGAGCTCTAATCAATGTTGTCATCTTTTAGATGTAGATGTGGACCTGAATTCTTACCTGCCAGATATAGCTTCCATTCTGGGCTGGAAATTGATGAAGGATGTTGCGCGGCGCACTGGCATGACTAAGGTTGATATTGAGAACCATACACTTAACAACCCTGGAAATGTGAAAGAACAGACCTACAATCTTCTGGAGGATTGGTACCAGAGACAGGGATTAAAAGGAGCCTACCCAACTCTCATTAAAACGCTCCGTCACATCAAGAAAAAGGAACAAGCAGAACGGATCCAACAAATCGTTGAGAAAGGACTGGCTACAGCTCAGCCAAACATTGACCAAAAAGTATGAAGTAAACTTGTTGCATAAAGTAAAAAAAAAATCAACTCTTTACCTTGTCAACATTGCCTCAACCAATGGCTTGATTTGGGACTAACTGTTTGTCTGACCAATGCAAACAGGAACATGTGAGGAACATGTGAGAAAGCAATTTGTTTGGTGACCGGAATTACACGCTTTGTCTTTCCAGTTTGTTTCTTAGGACAATGGTAAAGGCTAATTACTTTTCTATACATATCCTCAGGTCATTTTAAAATGTAAAGTGTTATTTATGAAATATTTGATAAAGATTTGGGAATTGACTGTTAGTAGCATGATAACTTCTAAAGCCACTCATGAATGCAAGGTTGAATCAAGTTAAACTGATATTTGAACTGACAGTCAGGAACAACCAGAAACTCCTCTGTGTTCAGGCAGAGTAATTTAATCTTATTTCAGTGTCTAAAATATTTTTTACTCTGTGTATCTTATACTACTAGATAACTTATAAAGCTTATTTTATAAATATGGAATGGCAAAGTTTTGGAAATAATGATTTCCTCTTTATAAATTAATTGCTGAGTAACATCACTTGAAACCCTAAAATATGATGTAAAATAATTGCATTGTTGCTCAAGAGTATAAAAAGTATTGCTCAGAGGTTGCTTTTCCTTAGCTCAGGAGACTTGGTGGTGATTCTCAGATATCATTCATTGGAGTATCAACAGTGTCTCAGATGTTTCTCCTAAAATTCCTTAGGAGAAATGAAAGTAGACACAAATGAGACATGAGAATGTTCTGAGAGAAAAGTCAAAATTTGAAAATGTGGTGTGAGAAACATGGGAGATGTCTTTATTGTCTTGTTGTAATCTCTTTCAAGACTCCATTATAGAAACATTGTATTGCTCAAAGTTTGCTCTTTCTAAGCTCAGGAACATGAAATTGACATTTATGCATTAGGCAGATGGTTTTATCCAAAGCGACTTACAGTAAACTTATTGTATTACACTTATGCAGCAACCTGGAGTTAAGTACCTTGCTCAAGGACACGATGGTGGTGGCTGTGAGAATCTAACCAGCAACCTTCTGCTTACCAGTTCTGTGCTTTAGCCTACAATGCCACCACCACTCAAATTCAGAGTTTAAGTCTATATTAAGAGTGAAATTATGAGGAAATAGGGTTAGATTTATGCTTAATTGTTGACATACAGTAAGAGAATAGAACAATACAGTTTATGTGAATAGGGCAGATCATTTGTTTTTGGAATATACCAAATGCCTTTATCCAAAGCAATTGAAAGACGTCGCATTACAGGAATAATCACCCTGGAGCTTTTTTGCTGAAAGGCACAAGAATGATGGCTTATGACTCAATTCTTGAATAATTTGATTATTCATAAATATTATATGGTAGTATTAAGACATGTCTGAGTTCATATTGAGACCTTTGACTTGGTGCACTCTTTGTGAAGTTCTTTAAAGTCTCCTGAAAAGTAAAATATACAGTTCCAATCAAAATGATTTAACCCCCCTGACCAGGCACGAATATGTAAAGCAAGAGCAGCCTTCCTACAGCTGAGGAACATCTGGAGCTCAAAGGAACTGGGCCTAAGGACAAAGGTCAGGCTGTTCAACACCAATGTCAAGGCGGTCCTTCTCTATGGTGCAGAGACATGGAGGACAACAGTGGCGACAATGACGAAAGCTCAGACCTTCATCAACTCCTGTCTGCGAAGAATCCTCCAGATCCGCTGGCCAAACACCATCAGCAACCAGGACCTTTGGCAGAGAACCAATCAGCTTCCTGCAGAAGATGAGATCCTGAAACGACGCTGGAGATGGATTGGCCACACGCTCCGCAAGCCAGCTTCCAACATCACCAGGCAAGCGCTCACCTGGAATCCCCCAAGGCAAAAGGAAAAGAGGAAGGCCAAGAAATACGTGGCGCCGAGATCTGGCAGCTGATACCAAAGAACTTGGATACACCTGGAGCCAACTGGAGAGAAAAGCCCAAGACAGGGATGCCTGGAGAGCTCTTGTTGGCGGCCTATGCCCCAGGAGGGGTAGCAGGCATAAGTAAGTAAGACCAGCAATACATTCTGGTGATGTGAATTAAAACACATCAACTAAAACCTCAGTAAACAGTCAAAGTAAGTTTTAATGCACATTTGAGTGGTTTTGAGAACAAAGAGTTCAGTTCACCCAAATATTTAAATCAAAAATAACTAATTCTCTCCACAAATGTCATGTAAAAAATATTCAACCCCCAAAGTCAATCATTTGTGGAGCATCCTTTACTCTTATTAATGTCCTATGATTATTAATAATTATCATATACTGTAGATGAACGACAGCACAGTCAGACTGCTCTTGTCTGTACCTTTAACTCAGTGGTTCTCAACTGGTTTTGGTTCATGACGCAGATTTTACATTGGACATCAAGTGTCGACCTGCCATAGATTAAACATAACCTGCATTTAATGTATCCTGGGTTGCATTTCCTTTTATGTTGCATAGTTTTGTTCATGGTTTTCCAGTACAAGGACATGCATCAAGTGACATTATTTTTGTTGTTGATGTCAACAACAAAATCTACAGGAAGTTTTCTCTCCCCCCTTTAAAAATTGAAGAACGCATTTACTTATATTAACCCATTATTATCCCGTTTTTCATCTAATATTATATATTTATACACACATTACACAGAAGGAAAGGCTCCTCATTACCATGGTTAGGTCAGTGTGCTAGTCTTAATAATAATAATAAATTAATGTATTTAAGAAAAATAAATACTAGCTGAAACACATCTTGAAACTTTAACTAAAACTGCCACTGTTGATATAAAATGAGGTCTATTAGATTCTAACTTCAGATTATTTCATATGAAACTATAACATTTTGTCAAAATATAACAGTTACTTTTACTCATGTAAAATTCTGAAACAAATTTGTTAAGGTGATGTGTGTAATTATTAATAGTTTTTAACTATTTTGTTCAAGGGGCCCTTTGAGATACAATGTTCTGCATTGATTTTGTTTTTTCATCTTTTAATACCAGAAATAGTTGTGTACTCAATTTTCTGAAGTGTATCTGTGACTAATGGGACTATTCTGCAATTGCCTAAAATATTGTATTGCTCTACAAAAGGTAGACATTTTTCTATCAGGCATTAAAAAAACGGAATAAAGGCTGAGCTTATTTTAGTATCTCTACTTCCCTTTTAATTTATTATTCAATTTAACAATCTCTACATCAGGGGTCTGTTTTAATAAATAAAAAATATTTAATTTATAGAACTTTTAATGTTTGTCACAAAGCAGGCGAGTTTACTTATTTTTTTCTAAAACATGCTAAATGGGTCATGATGCGGGTCTCATCAATGGTTTGACTTTCAGCACACAACTGAATAACACCGGCTGCATGACTATGATAAATTATTACTGCAAGAGTTAGACTAACATACAGGTGCGAAGGGACACAAATAAAAAATAAATATACGTATTCATCTCTGGCTTGCTTTTGCTCACATGTCAATGATTACCCCTCTGTGTGTCAATGATGCCAAGATCTACTTTTATATTTAATTTAATCACTGAAGGTTTACCTGCAAAATTAGTAGCACCAAACATCACAAGCAGCCTCAAGAATGGACACAGAGTAGCTGTATAACACACTTCCTTGATCAGAATATTGCATTACAGATTGCTAAGTTTGTTCAAAGGGGAAAGCCAGATATAAATAGTGCACTCACATGCATGGTTGACAGATTGCACAAAATAAGTCTAACATTAGGCGGAATATTTTCAATTTGCGGAAGTATAAATCTCAAACTGGGGGTGTTGCGTCTCTTATCTGGCAACCCTGAGCATGTTAAACGGTTGTGGAGACTTTTTAGGTCCCATTTCCCAATGCAAGTTAACTGAAATATCCACAGGCCCCATTAAACCATGTGGAGGGCCTGATCCAGCCCACGGGCCGTAAATTGCCCATGTCTGCTTTAGCAGTTTGTGAGATTATCATTAAATCTAAGTCGGCAGTCCTAAAAAGTCTATCACTTGGGTGGCCGTCGAAATACCTTCAATGGGAGAACCATGACATTGTTCTTTCCCTGCTGTCCGTGACCCAGTCCGAATAGACCAGTTGAGAAACACTGCTTTAACTCACACACACACACACACACACACACACACACACACACACACACACACACACACACACACGTTGTGTTTCCATGTTTTATGGGGACTTTCCATAGACATAATGGTTTTTATACTGTACAAACTTTATATTCTATCCCCTAAACCTAACCCTACCCCTAAACCTAACCCTCACAGAAAACATTCCGCATTTTTACATTTTCAAAAAACATAATTTAGTATGATTTATAAGCTGTTTTCCTCATGGGGACCGACAAAATGTCCCCACAAGGTCAAAAATTTCGGGTTTTACTATCCTTATGGGGACATTTGGTCCCCACAAAGTGATAAATACACGCTCACACACACACACACACACACACACACACACACACACACGTCAGACCCCCTGCGTCACTTCTCTCTGACATTTTCTCTGCTGCATGTGTGTGTCGCAAGTTGACGAGTCTGACAGGCAGATGAGGAGGAAAGGAGATGTGCACGCGCATGTGAGATTCTCCGTCCGGTTGCATTTTTTTCTCAATACCGTAGATAAGCAAATGTACATGGTATGATAACCGTCAATTTTCAAACTATGGTATAAAGTGAAACCGGTATACCGCTGCAACCCTAGCTGTCACTGCTTCCTTGAAATCCCAACAAAAGGTTTGCAATGGGATTTTAATGATGGATTGAAAGGGCCATTTAAGGACATTCCACGACCTATCCCTGAACCAGATTTTGGACAACTTGGATGTATCCTTGGTGTTACTGTCTTAGTGGAAAGTCCAGTGGTCGCCGAGCTTCAATTTACACACTGAAGGCATCACGTTTTTCATGCCAAAATGGCATGATACCTGAAAGAATCCATGGTGTCAGTCATATAGTCAGGTTAACCGTTTCCTTCAGCCAAAAAATACCCCATAATAGGACTGACCCACCTCCAAGCTTGACTGTGGGGATGGTGTCGTACTTGTCATCACCTTGTCATCTTACTCCAGACATACTGCTGACCCATGGGTCTAAAACTCATTTTCAGTTTAGTGTCATACGTCTATAAAACCTTTTTCCAGGACTCCACAGGTCTTTCCTAATTACTTCTTGAATATTCAGTCTTTTTCTTGTGTAATGAAATAATTAGTAATAACTATTAGCTTTTGAGACAGCTTATATTTAATTGAAATTTTTTCATAGAAATAAATTTTTGCTTTCAACGCTAAACTTAAGTGCCATTGCAGATTGATGACTTTATTTTGTTTTAATACAATTACTTGTGTAGCCTTACATATTTAAGAAACAGCTACATGCAATAGGGGTTGAATAATTATGACATGGCTGTATTTTTATTTTAAATCCTCCCACGTAAATACCCTGCAGATCACTGATTGGTCAGAGAGAATCATCACTATCATCGTCACTGGATTTGCGACACGGGACCCGCTAGTTTCAAGTTAGCTACAGCATAGCAGTATCATTTTGTTGACGCGACTTTCGAATTGTAAAAATAAATGGCTGTGCGTAAAACCACGCCGTGGTCAATAAACGAGGTTCAGACGTTTCTCTTGTTAGCGACGACTGAAACAACGTGAAACGAGAAAGTCTTTCAGGAAGTGTCTCAGCTGTTGGTTGTACACGGCTACCAACGGACCTACCAACAGTGTAGGGAAAAGTATTATTATTTATTTATTTTTTTTAAGTGACTACAGAACCATCAAGGACCACAACAGCCAAAGTGGTTCAATGCAACAACTGATTTATGCAGCACAATGAGCTAGCAGTCGTGTTATTGTTTATTGTTTGTGTCGCGTTTAAGATGATGTCACGGCAGTAGAGGCGGCGCAACTATGATGATCAGCCTATAATCCCACCCACGTTGAGGCGGCACTAAACAGCAATAGAAAAGGAAAGCAAGTGGAGTCGAACTGTAACGTGCAGTGGAAAAGAGCCATTTAGCTAAGGAGATAACTCTGAACACACAGTGTGTGATGTTGTTGAGGTCTCTTCTGAAACTAAGTCTTCTGAGACAAATGTAAGAAGTCTCCATTTGATGTCATCTAACCTCATTTCTGTATAGGAGAAACATTTTGAGATATTGAAGAGATTTTTTCCCCTCTGGGTGTATATACAAGACATATGTTGTACAAAATAAAACTCTTAACAAATATGAGACATCCTTTAAAAGTGGCAAATCCAGAGGCACAAGGACTGACAGATGCACATCCATTGACCAGATTTCCACAAATTCCTCAATTCAAATTTCAATATTCATAGAGAAAATGTCCAGCAAAACGTGCAGAATCATTTGGCAAGATCACAAGAATGTTGTGTTGTGTCAGCTTTCTGCTAATGTTATCATCATATACTGTATTATTAGATAGTATTGAAAGATCTCAAATTATTACGATACTGTCATGACAGTGTCATGGAAATTCTAAATACAGACCCAAGTTAACCTAACTCCCTAAATCACCTGACTAACCTGTTGGTCTCCTAATTTCCCATCCTGCTGGTAACTTAATCTTCAGTGCATTACAACTCAAAGAGTCCACTGAGAGGTTGGCAAAATCCTGCCCACAGACAATACCCGTCTCATATATAGACTTATGGTGCAGTATAATAACTCTATCCAGAACCCAGTTTCTGCTTTGCTCCTTTATTAATAAACTGCGAGGGGTTCTGTCAGACACAACTGTGCAACTCCCCCAAGAAAAGTTAAACACAAGCATTTATTGATGATATTATGTGATCTCTCCAGATATGTTTACTTTATTCTGATTGGATATAGGTTAGTTAGAATTAGCTAATCATCTTGGCAAGAGATCAACATGATGAAATACATTTATTAAACGAGAGTATGATGAATTTCTTTTGTGCATATTCCAGTACATAGAGTTCAACAATGTCAGGTTTGCATTTTCAGTTCCCCTAAAAAAATACCACTTACACTGACCATTCTTATGCTCACCTTCTCAGCTACCTTTCATATCTGGCCCACAATTTGCTATCACATCACTACATTTGCCTGACCTAAAACAATAATGAAGCATATTGTTAACAGCCTCTCCCATATTGATAATTTCACATAGAATTATCATGAAAATATTAGTGGAATCTCCATGTTATATATGTCATAAAAACAACACCTTGCGAAGAATAGAAACTTTAAGGAAAATCCTGAGCCCAAGTGTTGAATGGCCTTGATTTTAGAGATAAGATAAAAATGTATTCTAGTCTGAACCTGATACTCACATGTAGAGATTCATTCTAGCCCGCTAGATGCAGAACAATTGCATTTGACATTTCCAAACAATTATTGTAAATAAGGTACTGATTCCACCCTAATTCTTATATACAGTAAATGTTGTATTTTCATTAGCACTGAGTTTTTTAACAGCAACTCATGGCCAATCAAATCAATCCAATCTATTCACATTAACATGCAAAATTTGGCTTCAATGTTCATTTTAAAGATAATACAAATTTTATAAAATAAAAAAAAAAGAACAAAAAAAATCCTATTACCCATGAACCAAGATTATACAGTATATACTCACTGGGGAACAGTTTGGCATGCCTAAATACCATATCTCTTTGTCTGTAGGCCTATTATGAATGACATACTGTATTATTTAATGCTGCTTGCAGTAGTGATTCTTGTTCTCTTGATGCTGATTTGGCCAAATTTCCCTTTATGGTTCAAATCCAGACAGTTTGGTCCTACATGCACTTTATTTACTAAATCTTTCTGAGGGGCAGTGAGAAAACAATGATAGTGAAGCACAAAGTTTACTTGTATCCTTGATACAGAAATCATGGAGGGCTTGGGTGTTATACTCCAGTGCTTCAAAAACATTTTCACATAAAGCTGTTCAAGATGGAGAGAAAGTTCTAGAAAAGTTCCCCAACTCCACTAAAGTTTTGAGAAATCTGTTGAACATATCAAATGGAAGGTTTACCAAATGAATGAAGACAGCATTAAAAAGCAGGCTTTGGCTAAGAAACCATTGAGATCTTTGAGGAGGTCGTCAGACATTTTCCTCGTCATATCAAAGGAAAGATAGCCATTGCATCA
Organism: Xyrauchen texanus; assembly: GCF_025860055.1. Lineage (NCBI taxonomy): Eukaryota > Metazoa > Chordata > Actinopteri > Cypriniformes > Catostomidae > Xyrauchen > Xyrauchen texanus. The sequence continues at coordinate 14,701,039 of NC_068297.1, read as the reverse complement.
ATGTACCATCATTCAAAAAACTTTAAGAGAGAAAATGAGATATACAAGGTGCTCCTATCAGAGGAAGATTATCTCATTCCTTCTAGATGACAGCATCTCTACAGTTATGCCTGCTATGATATCATTCTAGACAGTCCAAAGAGGATGACTCAATCCTCTTTAAGATGAAAGCAGAAATCCCAGATAACACAAATTTTGTGTACAGAAATACTTCTGTATAACATTTGAATTAAGTGTCCCACTGTTTTAAGTACAGCGAGCATAACTTTGTATGTAAACAATGGTGCATTTTGTGAGTGAACACTATAAGAATGTAGCTTGGAACCCTTTTCACATTTCCGGGTTTGCAATGTGTACATAAACAACAGTGTACCAGGGTAAACTTATATAGAGGTACATGGGAGACCATAACAAATATAATTTTTTCCTATCTACTCCAACAACAGCAAGAGAAAATATCCACTATTAAATTTCCATGACTCCCCAAAGAGAGAAAAAAAATAAAATAATGAGTTGACAACATTCAGAAGAGAGAAAGATGCCAAATGTACTGTCACTTCCTCAGCAGCTGTATTTGAAAACTTATCGCAGCTGTGCATCCCAATGGAACCAATGGCTGGAAAATGCTAGTTGTCTAGTTTTAGGACTATGACCTGAACAGCTTTATTATTGCTTTGATAATCTTCAAAGTCAAGCTTGTTGTGGGTCAGTTTAAGAAAGAGCGCCCTCTATTGCAGCGGAGGAACACTCGGACAGCAGCCAGAATCACAGAACTGCAGATCAGAGATATTCCACTTAAAAAGAATGTAGCTGTGTAGGATGCTGTCTGGTCCACTAGCCAACCTGAGAAAAAAAGTCACAGACTGAGAGATCTCATGAAAAGCTCTGATTTAGTTAAAGAGATTCTGTCATATTTACTCACCCTCTTGTCGTCCCAAACTAATATGCGGTTATGTTTTTCATTTTGAATCATTTCAGACTGTGTATTCCATACAATAGCTGTACATTGTGACTAGTCTGTCAAGATCCAAAGGTCATTAAATTACCATAAGAGCCCCAAATAAATAGTTCTTATTCCATTTTCCATAATATGAAAAGTCGCCTGAAGCCATGTGTAAACAGACATAAAGTTGTTATTCACTATCAAATCAAATCTTAAATCAGTTTGACATTATGACGTTTGGTCATGAGACTTGATGTTTTTTTACATCCAATCTGTGCCATAGGTGCCATATTTGATTTTAGAGCTGCATAATAAGTTGCATGAATTATTAGAGTAAATAATGACTGTTGTTGGCCTGCTCACACGGAGAGGTCTCATATGGCTATAGAGTAAATAAGAGTTATTTGTATTACTTTTATTGCGTTTTTAGTGTTTTTTTTTTCTTTTTGGAGCCTGACAGCCATTGTTTCACAATAATGTCTTATAGTATTTCAAAGAAGATTCTTCGAAATTATCAGGGGCAAAAATTTAAAGCTAACGGTTTTGAAAACAACACAAGGGTGAGCAAATAATGTCAGAATTTTGGGTGAACTATTCCTTTGCTCCAGGCACATACTAATTAAGGAGTAACTGTATACGTGTAAATAGTGCGTGTATTTGTGAATGTATGTATGAGATAGTGTAAAATTTCCCTTTACCTCCAATAGGTGGGCTGATGAGGTAGGGGATGGCATGGAGGAAGTAAACAACTCCCAGAGCTGAGGTCAGGTGGGTGGAGCTGACAGTATCAGAGGTTACCACAGGGATAAGTGCCACGTAGGCTCCATCAAAGTAGCCATAGAAGAGAGAAAATGGCACCAGCAGAGAAAACCCCCTCAGCAGAGGTAGAAAGAGACAACTCAGTCCTTCTGACCCCACAGCCAGCATGTAACTTACTACTCTATATGGCCTCAAACACCTGCACACAAACACATACAGGTACAAACCTCAGAGATTTTTTAAAGACTTACGAAACTTATACACATTAGACTAAAATAAATGTATAGGACTTTTAACAATGCATTTTAAAATGTTAAATGCAGATACATGGATATGAATTATATCAAATTTGAATTTTGTGACTTTTAGTCCAGGTGTGTTAGCTTTGAAGCCATCTGTGTGCTAGTGTACATCTAAACATTGACAAAATTCACCTTTAGCAGACATATGCATGTTAAACATTGATACTGTAAATACTGATGTTGTATTGAGAATATCAATCATCACATAAAAATATAGATGAACATTTTTATAAATTAGTGATTTAATTATTTAGTAACCATGAAAATGAATGCATATCATAAGCTTCGAAAAAAGAATAAAAAATTTGCGATTTGTAGCTTAGGATTGTAAATATTTCACCATCCATTAATCTTAACATGCAAAAATGGTGAACAACACAAGTAGTCATAGACAGCGCTCATGCCGTAATTGTTAAAGGGATAGTTCAAACAATGATTACAAATCTTCCATCATTTACTCATCCTCATGCATCCAAGATGTGTATGACTTTCTTCTGCTGAACACAAACAAACATTTTTAGAAGATATTTCAGCTCTGTTGGTCCTCACAATGCAAGTGAATGGTGACCAGAAATTTGAAGGTCCAACATTGATATAAAGGCAGTATAAAAGTAATCCATACACATCCAGTGTTTTAATCCATATCTTCAAAAGTGATATGAAAGGTGTGGGTGTGAAACAGTCCATATTTAATCAATATTTAAGTCATTTTTTTATTGAAAATCTACACTTTCACTTCCACATTATGTAAGTGACTTTCACTAACAAATTCAGCCACCTACTGGTTGGGGCTGGTCAAAGGTGGAGATTGATAGTAAAACAGGATGTAAATATTGATCTGTTTCTAAAAATAAACACCTATCTTATCGCTTCAGAAGTTATGGAGTCATATGGATAACTTTTATGCTGCCTTTGTCCTTTATGGACCTTCTGAATTCTGGTCACCATTCACTTGCATTGTGAGGACCAACAGAGCTGAGATATTCTTCTTAAATCTTAACTTGTGTTCTGCAGAAGAAAGTTATATACATCTGGGTTGGCGAGTAAATGATGAGAAAATTTCATTTTGGGTGAACTATCCTTTTAATAAACAAAAACAGAAGTCTAATAATTTTGTTTAGACCTGTAAATGTAAAACACTTTAAATACAATATTTAAAATGATAAATTTTATACTCAGAATTCACACAAAATGAAATAAGAAAATAAAAATAAAGGTATCGGTATTGGTATCAGTATTTCCGATCAGGGGCGGACTGGGACTAAAAAGTGGCCCACCAGACCAAACCGGGCACACAACACAGCGGCTCATTGATTTACTTTTACGGCTCAATTTCAAATTTTTGTGTTGAAAAAAAAACAAAAAACTCTATTGACTACTAGTCATGACAATGGGCCCCACCAGTGCAAAAATTGTCTTAACTTTAAAACATATAAAACCACTGTAAATGTGATGACACGTCCCCCACACTCTTTAAAAAGGTGATTTGGTCCTCTGCACTTTTTCAAGCTAAACCCAAATCGAGTACAAATAGTGGATTTTTATACAGTATTCTTTGCATTTTGTTACTTTGGGCTGATTGAGCGACCATCCAGCCAATCACAGGTGAGTTTCATGAGTTGAAACAACCCTTACTTAATAGACCATCAGTCAGACAGTCTAATCAACTCTGTTAATTTCTACAAAGTTGATTTTAACAATGCTCATTTATCCATGTTTTTATCGGCATTGATTTTGATCTAAATTAATAATCTATAGATGAGGAACACACAAGAGTTATTTATCGGCATATCGTTATTGATTGGCAGCATTACGTGAAATGCACTGCAGAAAAAGCACACTTTTAAGCACACATTGTAATAGTTTATATCAGCACATGAGTCTTCATTAAATCATGCTTTTTACATTATGGTAATAGTTTGATCTGTTGTTTTTGCCAATTTAAGCAGATTACTAGACTACCTCTATGTTGGTGTGCAGTGAACAAACTGTAGGAAAAAAGATAGATCTGTTGTGTTCTTAGAACACTTAGGCAAGTCAATAGATACGTAGACACGTAAGTTTTAGGTTTTTATGCATGAAAACATAGTGACGTTATTGAAACTCTTATTATAAGACTATTATTGTTGTCTTTTGATAAAAGTCATGCTCAGCAGATCCCAAACTGTATAGGGAAATTATAGATTTGCTTTGTCCTTATAATGCATAAAACCTCTACTAAAGTCTCTTTGTAGGTCTGTAGACATACAAACTTTTAAGGAATAAATTTTCTTTTGATTGTTTATTGTGACTTAACTCATTTCACACAAGACTCATTTGTCACCACCTTCTGGCATTACCAGAAATGGTCACTGAATGAATTATTGGATCTCAACTAATTTTGGTGAACGTAGTCAAAACCCTCGAGCCACTTGGATAAATTTTACGGTATGAATAAATTATGCAAATTACTTTGTACTGTTCATACAGTTTGCCGATTGTATTTACAATGCTGTTAATGTATTTGTTGTAACTCACAATTATTTGTCATTGAATGATTATTCAGAGCTCATCTTATATATAGTATGTCAAATAATGAGGTCCACACGAGGAACAGAGTTGATGCGCTCATACAGATTTGCGCTCCGATGTGTAAGTAATTTACATTTACAGTTATGCATTTGGCAGACGCTATTATCCAAAGCGACTTACAGAACCCTTATTACAGGGACAATCCCCCTGGAGTAACCTGGAGTTAAGTGCCTTGCTCAAGGACAAGTGCCTTGCTTAATTTCAAAATAAAAGTCATTGTATTGATTTATCTTGCAGAGTTTTTAAAATTTTCGCTTTGTTATGTAGTCTGTGCAGGCATGTTGGAGCCCAGGGCGGCTGCCTATATCACCTGTGGGAAGAGCTGGTACTTGCGAAGTAACAGGC